>NW_025967813.1:0-25000 GCF_021869965.1 Rhincodon typus | reverse complement strand
CTCTTCAAAAACAGCTTCAGGAGTTGATGTCGGAGGTGAGCCACTTTCCAAGCAGACATTAGGGCAGTCAAGTTTAAGTTTGCATATTGAAGTTTATTATAGGTTGAAGAATAGACTTGCATCATATTGGTCAATATAGAGTGAAAAACCACAGTCAGAAAATCTAATGTAAACTCAAAAAGTGCTATAGATCTTTTAATAGAAACAGGATAACATTTTCCATAAGCATTTTTTATGTTACAACTTATCTGACGTGTCACAAAGTACTTCAGATGCAGTTAATTATTTTGAAACATGATAACTGTTATGTGTATGATATGGCTATATAAGTGCGTAAACATCTGAGGGAATGGACACTTGAGCTACACTTAATCAAAGCACACATGTTTGCCAGAAGTGGGATTGTACTCTTTTTCTGAGTGGCGCCATAGGGTCCCTGATGTCCATGGGTGCAGGTTGTCAGTCTCTGTTTAACAAGCCAATAAGGACAGCTCATTGCACAATGTTGCAGACCTTCACTGCAGCTGAGGCTATGTACTCCACGACGATGGGGGAAAATAACGGTTTTGTTCCATTTGTTTTGAGTTCACTTTCAGTATGTTAACATACAAATTAATGTTATCCAACTGTTTATGCAGTCACTTTTCCAACTAAATAAAAACTAGTGGAATGTGCATTTTATAATGTGTGAAATAAAGTAGTGGTAGAACTGGAGAGTTTTACAAAGTGACTTTCTGAACAGGTTTCACCCCTGCCTTTTGGAATAGCGGTTCATAACTTGTACACATTGAATAAAATAACCTTTCAAGCATATTTTAATTGGGGAAATTATATATACGATTGACCTGTGCTGATGCACAATTTGTGATGTTGTACCTCAGGAAAAGCTGGAATCTGCTCCCCAGTAAGTCGGTTTGCTTGTTTCAGTGGTTTCTGCAGTCTTGAATCTTTGGTATTTCAGCTATGGATTTGTCATCTTGTGGATCACAATAATGAGTGGATCCATGCGTATTGACAGACTGATAATAATTGGTCCATCTGTTTCAACTATGGAAGAAATTTCTGATGTCCATCTCAGTGATCTGTATTAGAATTTGAAATGGAAAATGCCAACGCATCGAATATCAGGACTGTTGTTAACTTACCTTGTGTGGATTGTGCCACATTGTGCAAGTTTCCTGAGTTCATCTTGTTGAAGAGCTGAAATGATGTTTTTTTTTAAGTGGGCATCTTGTCAACTGCTTTTTTTAAAGAGACAGAGGGGACTGTCTGTGCTTTAGCATAGGCTTGTAGCCTTTAGCCTTGTTGGTAGCACTTTGATCTTAGTTAAAGTTGTGACTACAGCTCTGAACTCTGACAGATTGACAGATGATTGCTAGGCTGTTCACAACTGCCAGGCTGCAGTCACCTGTTCAGTCTTTACCATCCACTTAATGCCACTAACTAGTTTTTAGTTCCCATGTACTGCCACCATGATGCACTTTGTGGTTTTCTATTTGTTAGCTCATGTAAGATACAGCATGGAGACTCTATGTATTATATTCACTGAGACTAACTATTTCAAGTCTATACGATCACCCAATACCACCTCACTTCAACTGATTTACTTCTGAAACTCTGAATCAGTTTTTTTTAATTTTGAGACTTAATTATACGAATGATCTCAGGAACAAAAACAGAAGTTGCTGGAAAAGCTCAGCAGATTTGGTAGCATCTGTGAAGAAAAAATCATAGTTAATGTTTCCAGTCCGGTGACCCTTCCACAGAACTGATGGTAGCCGATGGAATGATCTCAAGGCCAGCCTCACACTAACAACACTCCACAGATAATCCAGAACTGCGACCTGTTCCCTAACTCTCAATAGTCTTATTGATCTACATTTGCTTCCAGTCTGACAAGTCTAGAGGTAACAATGGCAGAATTAGGATGTCATAAAGCTGCAAAGAAGCGATTTTATTTTTTTTGATGGCATAGATAGATAGAAGCTTGATCTAATATGGTGTTCAGCTTGTTGTGCCTGGATCAACTCCAACCTTTTCCCAAGAAAAGTCTCAACGCACACCAAGGACTAGGGGCCAGTTTGTCATGTGAACCGAAGTTTATGATTTTGGTTTTTCTAATGTTCTGTTGGGAGAAAATATTGCTCACCCAATATTGGGTCTTGGGCAAGCAGTCAGTCGAAGTCAGAATAATGAAGAGAGTTACAGCAGGTGATTGTGAGGTCGAGCTGGGTATTGTAATTAGTTATTTCTTAGTAGTTGTTGTATGTAGATGACTTGATCACTTCAGGTTATTTTGCATCCTTAAAGTATGAATATGCAAAACAAAATTGCACATAATATTTTCATGAATCTGTGTGGATTCTTGCATCCGTTGCTTTGTTAAATATGTGTAAAATTTAGAGCATCTTTTAGGCAGGCATATGTGGTCACCTTTATTTGCAGCTTTGCTCAACTTGGTTGTATCTGCTAGAAGTTATGCAGTGTTAGAGAGTTGCAATGTGTGATAGGGTTAAACATGGGAAAGAAAAATTAATAGCCTGGCTGTGTATAATTTATAGCCAGTTTGGCTCGGAATGTTCAATAAATGGTTCGATGTAAAATGATCCATCGTGAAGACAAGCTTTGAAAGAAACACGTGTTTTTCTTGGGTTTGTCATAAAAATCCTAATGAACAGTGAGGGCAAAAAAAACCAAAATAATAAAAAGTGATGCATCACACTATATTTATGTAATGCAGAAGTCATTATTTTTACTATAAAATGGCTGTATATCAATGTGGTGGTACTTGAAGTGATATCAGACAATGCTTTGAGAATGAAGTAAGGTGATAGCATTGGGTGAAAAGAGGCCTGAAAAGGGTTGGGAGAAGGAGAATACAGCAGTCAAATATAAAGAGAGTTTCATGCTGTTGTGAAGATTGTGATACTTTAATGCATTTGTAATCTCCAATGTATTTGATTAATGTCACCGCCTCTCTTCTCTTTCAGAATCAGCAACTAAAAGTAACTGGTCCAAAACGAAGAGCAGTATGTGCCATGATATTGCTGGTGTTTATTGCGCTCAGTTATGGTCCTGCAAGGTAAGTTTCAGCACTTGAAATTTTCTGGCTTCGTCCCATGCGTTACTGTAGTAACTGACTGAGTTCTTAGTCTGAGGAGTTAACTGCCAATGTCTTTGATAATTTTGTGTGATAATAGATCAACATATGAGTAGATAATAGCATTGACACTGAATTGCAATGGATAGCAAAAGTCCAGTTTTTAATGGTTGTAAATTAGTCATAAAGGAAAAACTGCATATTTGGTAACATGATCAATGAAAAGAAGCTTCTTTCATTGTTACTTGGTGTTCAGTTCTTGGGTGTTGGTGGTCCATTTTTTGAATTTGAGTATGTGCTGAACTGATAGATTGAGTCATGATTGAGTTGGGAGACCAAGGTCAAGAGATTCCAAGTTTATAAACTGAGTGCAAGTGCTTGGCTGCTGGAGGGTAGATTATGACTCATCAGTACCCATAAAATAGATAATATAGAGGTGCATTGGAAAAGAAGAAATTCTGTGCTGTTTGGTTGACAGAAATTTAGGCTAGAATTGACAGTGGTGGTGCTTTTCTTTGTTGTGCTTTTCCAACAACTAGGCATGTAATCCTCTATGGAAAATCATATTGCTTATTTTGGCATGTTTATTAGAACAACTCTGATTCAAGTACAGTATCAATTAGGCTATTTGGTATTTCTGTGTATGAATTCATTTCATTTTACATGAAAGGTGATATATGATTGATAAATTGTAATTTTAACTGTTTCTCAGGATTTGAGTCAAATATTACAAATCATTGTGATTACCATTAAGACTAATAATCATTCCATTAGATGAGCTAACTTCAATAGCATTTACTATTTGAAGAGTATTGAATTTTCCAAGAGGTATAGTTCTGTTGCAAGCATGAGGTCAATGTTTAAGAAGTCTGCTGAGTATGTTTGTATGCCAAATCTAAAGCTATATCCTCCTACTCCTCATTTTACTATGAATTAATCTAGTACCTTATTAATTGTGATGATGGAGAAAGTACTCAGACATTTGATGGCATTTCAGTGTTCTCAGCTTTTGGAATTGTCATTGCTTTTGCTAAGCTGTCCAGTAGTACAAGGAATGATGTAACAATATTTTGGCCCAAGATATGCCACCTTGGTAGCTCCTTAAATTCTATTGTGGTGCTTAAGAGGTTAAAACAATGTTTTGATCACAGAAGTTGCACCCTGGCATAATGATATGTTACAGCAGTCAGTTAGCTGATTTCCGGCAGCTGCATTGAGGTTAGAACCCCATAGTAATTATAGGTAGTTTTGTGGTTCTATCTAATAGCAGACTTGTAAGTTTAATGGCCAGTCACTGAAGTACTGCTTCATTCTAGTCTTTTCCTTTTTGTTTACCTTTTCCTTGTCTATATCTATCTACTTTTTCTTGCACTCTGTAAGACTATCTTTGACATTACTGGAAGCTCTTTGACACTCCAAAATTTATTGGATGTGTACTTGTGAAGACTGCTATCAATTTTCAAATATTTACTCCGCCATTCTAGAGCTGCTGTGCTTCAGTGGCAACGTTCCTATCTCTGAACCAGGATGCCTGGGTTCAAAGCACACCTTCTTCAGAGATGTGTAGTAACATCTCCGAACAGGCTGATTAAAAATCTGGATAATTTTAGATTCTGTAAGATTCCAGTACCTCTGCAGTTGGTCAGATCAAAAAGCTATGAATATTAACTATAATTAATAGCTGGCAAAGAAGTCCGTTTTTCATGTGAATGTTGATCAAATCACTTTGTTGTTAAGCTTAAAACAAAGTGATGTGTCATGTTTTGCCACGTTTCAACATCAGAAGGTACAATCCTTGTAGAAACATTGGACTTGTACCAATTGCTGAATAGTCTTTTTAAAAAGAAAATTTAATGTATCCATGCTATATTTTATCAAAATTTAACAGCAAGTAACTTTCAAGGAAGTAAACAACTGATAAATATCCATGAGACATCTGAAATGCAGAGTCTAAAATTATCCAGAATAACAGAGCATAATTTAATCAACCTGTTCATGAATTTATGACACATCTCTGGAGAAGGTGGAACTTGAACCCAGGCCTCCTGGCTCGGGTAGGGCCATTGCTGTTCAAGGGCTCTTGTGTTGCATTGGCAGACTAAATATTTGGAAATTGATAGCAGCCTTTACAAGTACATGGAAACCAAAGGATCACATTAATAAACCAACTTGTTCATTAAGCTTTTTGAAGCATTCACTGTTAATTTTAAAAAGTCCACTGACAGTGATATTACTCATTAAATTGCATGCAGTTTGTGGTTTGTTGGTTATAATCGAATCTTAATTTCCTGATTTTTTTTTTACATGCCCACTGTATTGTATGCCTATTGTTTCCTTTAATAATACTTTAAAATCTTGGTTGTATTCACTCTTCTCTTAACAGGTCCCAAGCAAGAGTATTTTCTGAACCTCTGTTTCTGTTTAGAAACGTGCCAACCATTTTAAATTAATTGATTTCAATCTTTACAATTGCTTGTAGCTTCACTGAAAGTATGACTTAAAACTCTTCTCAGTACTTCATGTTTCATATCATTAATGTTTTGTAACAGACTATGTCTTTGATTTTATGTTGAATAGCTGTTCTTTAACAACACAACATGAAATTTCCTGACCAAAATATTAGAGTCTCATTTGTACGCATGTGGCAGGGGTTCCAGAGTTGATGGCTGACATCTCTGACAGCTACTCAGGTACAAAAAACACCTGAGCCACATTTTATTGTTTATTCATAGCCAATTTGTTATTTGCAGTTTACTCTTTGATCCTAAAATTTTCTGTTACATATGTAAACATCTCGAAGTTTCTGAAAGGCACAAGACTAACTATGTCCTGATCTACTCCTCTTTGGTTGCAGTCTGATCTATCCAGAGTAGTGAATGAGTCCTCAGTACATTCTGTGGGAACACTACTACTACTGCCTGGTTGAGAGGTGTATTCTGCCAACATAGGTTCGGCTCAGTGTACATACATTTAACAACAGCGTTGTGCTCTTTTGGCAGTAGACTGGGAATTTTTGAGACCAGGGTAGAGATTCCCTTTCTTCAACAATTTTTAAAAGCTCTGTTAAGAAGAAAATCCAACAGCTTAAGTTGATTTCGTTAATGTCCCTTGGGTGCAAAACACAAGCTGTCTAAAATTGCTTTTTGTAAATGCTGCGATTCAGAATTATATGGAGATCTGATTTTGTACTTGTGATGTAATTTTCATCTTGTGGTGAAACTTTGCCACATAGCCTTCAATCTCCAAGAATTGAAGTGAGTTAGTTTAGTGCTACTTCGTTTTCACTGTATTTATTGGTAATTTCATAAAGCTGATTTTGTTTTGTGATCACTATTTTTGCTCACTAGATGTTGAGTCAATCAGTCTCAAATTCCAAGTTATTCCCCCAGATTTTTCTGGACCATGAAAACTTATGTGACTACAGGTTAGATTTGTTCCTGCAGGTTTAGGTTCTACAATGTCTTAGTTGCAAAATTGGTAGGTGTATAGCCTGATAACAGTGCACTGAAAGCAATAGGGCAGTTGAACCTTGGCAAATTATTGGACGAGGTGTATTTCCTTCATCAATCAGTTTCAAGCATTGAGAAACAAACATAGGGAGAACTGAGGAGTAGGATAAATTCGATGTACAATCAGGTCAGAAAGAGGAATAAAGTGAAGAAATGATGGATAAGATTAAAATATAAGTGACAAAAAAAAATTTTTAAATTTGCCTTTTTTAACACAACTTAACAACTATTTGCAAGATTAAAGAGGGAGACTTTTTCCCTAAAATTGCTCACTTGTACAGTAACCAAGATTGAGTGGCAGTCATTAACAAATATCAAGTGAATAGAAGAGTACTCTCACTGTTAAATATTGGAATTGAGAACTAATATCTGTGGTGATGGTAATAGGTAATTAATGTGTAAATCCAGCCACTTTATGAATATCATGGGGTGATTAACTCTGTGATGCCAGTTTTGCTAAGTTAAAGCTGAAGTGCTGCAAATTGGCCATAACTTGAGATTCAAAATTCACAGGATACTTCCTTCTTGCTCCAAATTGTTAACCCTCTTAAATGAATAAAACCATGAACTAATGCTATTAATTTTTCGACAGAATCTACCCTTATATGTGACTTGCCGAAAGTAATTTTCCAGTCAACTCTAGTGAGCCGTGAAAAGGCCTCAGCATGCAACCACCTGTTTCTAACCTTGCATTTTTTAAAATAAAATTCCTCCAGTGTGGAAACAGGCCAATTGGCCGAACAAGTCCACACTGACCCTCTAAAGAGCATCCCACCCAGATTTGTCCCCTATAATCCTGCATTTCCCATGGCTAATGCACCTAACATAGACATCACTGAACACTATGGGTAATTTAGCATTGGCCAATCCACCTGGCTTGCACATCCTTGGACTGTGGGAGGAAACCCATGCAGACATACGGAGAATGTGCAAACTCCACACAGACAGTAGCCCGGGGGGTGGAATCCAACCCGGGTCCCTGGTGCTGTGAGGCAGCAGTGCTAACCACTGAGCTACCGTGCCGCCCCTGTTTCTTGACTGTACTTCACCTTCCCCTTTCCCTTGTTTTTTGTGAGCATATCTGCTTTTTGATCTCACTGTTGACTTATGTTTTCTTAGTAAATATTTGTGCTGGGTAATTCCTTGAAATTTTATACAGTTCAAGGTTTCATTTCTGTTCAATTTAACTGCCGTTTATTTTGGATTGCCAGTGCTGATATCAGGATCTGATTTCATATAGATTCCCTTAGCTATAACTCGGTGTTTTCACAAAGGTTTCTTGGACTCGGAGGTCAAATTCTGCAGCCTGGATGTGGACAAGTTTTGAAAATTTTTGACAAGACCCCTCACCCAAGGTACAGGTGCACAAAAATGATCAAGGCAAAACAATCTTAATTATTATAGGGAAAAGAAAAAAGCCTTAAGTTCCAAAATAAAGTTCTTACACTGTGTAGTTGAGCCAAGAACTGAAGAAGCTGTCATGCTTCAATCTCTGGCACATGAATAACTTGTTTTGAGCTGGGATGCTAGGGGTGTTGCTGTAATTAAGCCTCGCACTCCTGCATAAATGATGGGATGTGTAATTGAACCAGGGTTCTTGATCACACTCACTGTCCATTGACTTCTGGAGGAAATATAGGCAAACGTAGATGGTGGATGAGGGCAGAATCAGGCAAGAAGAAGGTACGCTCGTGAGGTTTGTATCATTGCAGAAATTGCAACTTCAGTGGCAGGGAAATTGGCCAAATGAACAAGTTTGATCCCAAATGTAAAACTGGTCAAGACATTGAAAGGCTGCTGAAGTTCCCTTTATTCTTAAGTTTAACAGACTCTAATTATATCACCTTTCAAACCCATTCCAAGTTATACTAAAAATCTGGTGGATGGGTAGCACAAACTTTGGTCATTGTTGACAGATTTAATCAAACCCAAGAATACCAGGTAGGATCAAACTTCGAGGATTTTCACTCGTCCAACTTTGATATCTAACTGCAGCTTCAACTGTTTCGACCCCACGACCTGTTAGATTATAGTAATTTCTTGTCACATAATTTCAGTGAAGGACTGAGATAGCAGCAGAAGCACTCAGAAAGAATATTAATTGTGTGTATTAATTAGTAAGCTGTCAGTAAGGCATGCAGACAAATTACTGTAATGTCCTTAAAGATGTGAATTATGAGGAATTAACGGAAATGGGACATTCAATCCAAACATGTGTTGTGTTTATGCTGTACTGATCCTCTTGGCAAACTTGCTTTGTCTCACTCTCTTAACATCCTTTCTCTCTTATGCGCCTATGCAACTTTCCCTTGAATGTATTGTTGCTATTAGCCTTCTCTACTCTGCACTTGTAATACAGAGTAGTATTGGTTAGAGATTTTGATTTCCCCTGTATTGATTGGGCCACCCAGAGTGTAAAAGGCCTGGACTGGGTGGAATTTGTCAAGTGTGTCCAAGAATGTTACCTAAATCAATATGTAGATGGTCCTACTCGGGAGGGTGCAACACTGGACCTCCTCTTAGGAAATGAGGTTAGGCAAGTGACTGAAGTGTCAGTCAGAGAGCACTTTGGATCCAGTGACCATAGCTCTTTTAGTTTTAACATAGTTAAGGAAAAAGATAGGACATGTCCAGAGGTAAAGATGCTAAGCTGGAGCAGAGCCAATTTTGGGGCCATTAGGTAGGATCTAGCAGCGGTTGTTTGGGTGAGTCTATCTGACGGACAAGGAATGACTGGCAAATGGGAGGCTTTTAAAAGTGTGATTTCAAGAGTCCAGGGACAGTATGTCCCTGTTAGGGTGAAGGGAAAAGCTGACAGGTTTAGGGATCCCTGGCCGATGAGGGATATTGAGGCTCTGGTCAGGAAGAAGAAGACAACATACATTGTGTTTAAGTTATCGGGCTCAAGTGACTCCCTAGATGCCTATAAAAAGTGTCGGAGCACAGTTAAGAGGGAAATCAGAAGAGCAAAGAAAGGGTATGAGATGGGATTATCTTTAATATTATCTGCCAGATCCAAGAGATTTTATAAGCTATATTACGAGTAAAAAGGTGGCTAGGAAGAGATTAGGTCCCTTTAAAAATCAGCATGGCCGTCTGTGTGTGGAGCCACAGGACATGGAGGAGATTTTTAATGAATATTTCTCCTCCATGTTTGCTGAGAAAGAATCATGGATGCTAAGAAAATAGGGGAATGTTCTGGACTGCATTAATATTACCAGAGAAGAGGTGTTTGCAGCCTGAGTTTGCATTAAGGTGGATAAATCCCCTGGGCCTGAACAAGTCCAGCCTCAGACATTGCAGGAGGCTAGGGAAGAAATTGCAGAGGTCCTTGCAGAGATTTTTGCTCCATCTTTAGCCACTGGTAAAGTTCCAGAAGACTGGAGGGTGGCTAATGTTGTTCCATTGTTTAAGAAAGGTAGCAAAGACAAGCCAGGGAACCACAGGCCACTGAGCCTGATATCGGTGGTAGTCAAGTTATTGGAGAGGATACTGAAGGACAGAATCAACCAACATTTGGATAATCAGCATGGATTTGTGCATGGGAAGCCACGTCTGACAAATCTTTGAGTCTTTTGAAGAGGTAACCAAGAGGATAGATGAGAGTAGGGCAGTGGATGTTGGACTTTATGGACTATGTGGACTTTAGTAAGGCCTTTGACAAGGTTCCGCACAGCGGGTTAGTCATGAAGGTTAGGTTGCATGGGATCCAGGGAGAGCTAGCTAATTGGATTCAAAACTGGCTCGATGATAGTAAGCAGAGGGTGATGGTTGTAGATTGTTTCTCAGATTGGAGGCCTGTGACTAGTAGCACGCCACAGGGGTCGATGCTGGAAGCTTTGTTATTTGTTATTTATGTAAATGATCTGGATGTGAATGTACGACGCATGATTGGTAAGTTTGTGAATGGTACAAAGTTAGGTGGTACCATTGATAGCAAGAAAGGTAATCAACTATTACAGAGGGATCTTGATCAGGTGGGGAAGTGGGCTGAGGATTGGCAAATGCAATTCAATACAGTTAAGTGTGAGATGTTGCACTTTGGAAAGTCAAACCAAGGTAGAACTTATATAGTAACTGGCAAGGTCCTGAGGAGTGTTGTGGAGCAGACGGACTTAAGAGTACAAGTACATAGTTCATTGAAAGCAGCGTCACAGGTAGACAGGGTGGTGAAGAAGGCATTTGGCATGCTGGCCTTCAACGGTCGAGATACTGAGTAAAGGGAGTTGGGATGTTATGTTACAGTTGTATAAGTCATTGGTGAGGCCGCACTTGGAGTATTGTATACAGTTTTGGTCACCCTGTTATTGGAAAGACGTAGTTAAAGTGGAAAGTGTGCAAAGAAGATTTATGAGGATGTTGCCACGACGAGTAGGCCTGAGTTACAGGGAGAGGTTGGCTCGGATAGGACTTTATTCCTTGGAATATAGGAGATTGAGGAGTGACTTTATTGACGAGTATAAAACCATGAGGGGCAGAGATAGGATGAATGCATATAATCTTTTTCTCAGGGATGGAGAATTGAAAACTAGAGGGCGTGGATTTAAGATGAGAGGGGAAAGATTTAAGAATATCTATATGGAATGGGCTGCCAGGGAAAGTGGTTGAGGCAGATACAGTAGCAACATTTAAAAAACATTTGGATAGGTACATGGGTGGGAATGGTTTAGAGGAATACGGACCATGCTGTATTACTCGATGACTCTATTTTCTGATCAAGTTTAATGTTAATTACTTGTTAGATTTATTGTTGACTATCATATACTTATCCTTGTTTTGAATTCCCAAAATCTCTCTATGAATGCCTTCATAATACTAAAGGACTTGCTTGGATAAATTCTTAGCCTTAGAAAAGCAGATAACTTGTTGTGCCGGGCATATGAAAGTTGAAAAAAGAAGTCTGGAAAAGTCAGCAGAATAGGCAGCAACAGTGGAAAGAGAAGTCGTTCATTTTCAGGTTGATGATGTTGTGAGAACTGAGAATATTTGGAGATTTAACAGATTGTTTAAGAAGTACAGTATGAATGGAGAAGAGCAAAGAAAAGGATTTTCGTTGGGTGAAAGACATTATATGACAACAAGGATCATGGTGCAAAACGGAAGGAGATAGTAATGGAACAAGGAAAGAAACAGAAAATGGGCCAAGAGACAGTTTAAATGGGGGTAACTGAACTTTTACCAACAGTTGCTATCTAGCAAAACTGGGGGTGGGGGGCGGGGTTATGATCTGAAATTGTTGAACTTGGCATTGATCCTGGAAGTTTGAAGTGTCTGATCAAAAAATAATGTATTATTCGTTGAGCTTACTTTAAGCTTCAGTTGAGCTGTGTAGGAAAGGCTGAGAACTCAGTGACAATCAGGTGGAGAATTAAAATGTCAGGTGACTGAAAATCAAATGCAGCGCTATACACACAACCCTTTTCTGCAATTCCTTGTTTCTCTACTGACTCCACACAACTGAAGTCTCTTTGGTAACTAAACATCACATGTATTGATTAACCTGGTATTCCAAATGATACATTTCACAGCTTTATAATCATGACTTTGTAGATGTACCTTGAAAATTAAAAGCTGCAATAAATGAAATCTTTGTTTTTCTCGTGGAGCCACAAACTTTAAGAAGCATTCAACAGTATAAGAAGGTTAGCGCCTACTGTATCTCATTTCTCCACTCACAAACATTAGACTATGAAAGCCTCTTCCACACTATCCGTTGACATTCTGTTCTGAAGAATCGGTTAATATATTTCAACTGGTAGATTCTTGAAAGAGAAATTTCTTTACCAATATGCTTCACCTTCTCTTGAGAAAAGTCAACTACTGCAGCTTTCTTAGTACTGTTGATGTGCTTGTGACAAACCACCCTCTGTCCAGTCATTCAAGATGTTTCCCTTTTGATCACCTGTTCTAACATCTCCTTCAGTGGCTTGTGAAACTGTGGCAGTTGTGAAGTGCAGTGGGACATTTTGGTCTGTTAAAGTTGGTAAATGCAAGTTTGTGAAACCACATAAAAAGCTAGATATTATAGGTATGTTTCAGGGCATGTCACAATTTAAGCACGTTTTGGAATTTTTCTCTGTATTTGGTATGCTATGCTAAACTGAGTTTTTAATTGTTTTGATAATAAGCGACTTTTATCCCATTGTTTTTTGGAGGACACACCCGGTGATGTGGGGTTGATTTTAAATCTGTTGAACTATTTGGTAATTAAATGGTCTTTAAAATTCCTCGCTGTTGAACAAAGAAGCGATGCTTTGCTATCGTGGTGAATAAATTTGTTGTGAAAAGCAT
The DNA here is from genome assembly GCF_021869965.1 of Rhincodon typus. Lineage (NCBI taxonomy): Eukaryota > Metazoa > Chordata > Chondrichthyes > Orectolobiformes > Rhincodontidae > Rhincodon > Rhincodon typus. The sequence goes on along the minus strand of NW_025967813.1, from coordinate 12,100 downwards.
GTCAAGAATAAATCACACTTAGTCAAGATTAATAAGCGGTTCTGAAGTTGGATGTTGCAACAAAATTCAATTGGATTGTCACAGTTTTTTTTTGGATGTTACATTGCAGAGTTTGTAATCCCGTGATACTGTGATTCTAAATGTAGTTAGGATTTGGTGTCAGATGTGAACATGTGAATAGAAAAGCTTCCCACACCATTTTGGCATCATGTCAGCTGAAAATGTGTAAAGCCATTTCACTTCAAAATGCAACTTCTTAAGTAAGTGTCAGAAATTCTGTTGCAAATTTCTTCTGTTTTTAATCTTGTTGCAACATCCAACTTGAAAACTGCATATTAATCTTGACTAAGTGTGATTTATTCTTGACATCCTCTTCACAACAAATTTATTCACCACGACAGCAAAGCATCACTTCTTTGTTCAATAGCAAGGAATTTTAAAGACCATTTAATTACTAAATAGTTCAACAGATTTAAAATCAACCCCACATCACCGGTGTGTCCTCCCAAAAACAACGGGACAAGCTGATCATTTTTACAATGGTATTTTATTGACACTTAGATATTGCAGTGAAAATGCTACATTTTCTTTTTAGTAATTGTTTGAGTCCTATCTTCCCCCTTGATTTGAAATTGATGTTTGAAGAAGGCTAAAGTTTGTTGTGCAGTGGAAAATTTCATACAGTGTAACTGACCAATTTTAGTGATTGCTCTGCCAATAATTGGATCTGGATCCAAAATAATTATCTCTGATTTTATTGTTCTGATTTGAAATGTGTTTCAGCAGCTTGAACTGATTTTTCTACAAACGCAATTTAAAAGAAAAAAAATTAACATTAATTTTGCACGGGATAATCTCATTTGGCCAAGTCTGCAGGATGGAAGATGTCGTGTGGAGTTGGTGCTGGTGGAGATCTAATAGTGAGGTTTAAGAATGCACTTATTTTTTAGATGTAGTGATATTGTACCTGCAATGGTGGTGAGCTTTATAAGGAAAGTGTTTGAACCTGACAGTAAGTAGAAAATAAATTTGCAAAATATTTCATTCCACAAAGCCTCCATCTCTCACTTGAGTGAATAGTTAATTGAAGAGAAATTTTGAGAATAAAATGTTTTCAAAAATGCTAACGAGACATGATACATATAAATATGATCAGTTTGTTGCAAAAGTAATTGTTTCTGTGTTCTTATTAAGCATTTGGGAGAAACATTCTGGTGCGCTTCAGCCCAGTGGCAGTCCTGCTACTCACAGTAGACATCTCTTGGGATTTTCTGATGAAAATGGAGCTGGAAGCTTTCAGGAAACAACTGAAAAGTTTACAGAGGAGAACTACAGGTAACTTTGCCCAATCACAACATGCATACATGTTATTGTTGTAAAATATTCTTAAACTTTACTGTCCTTCTATTCTCTTCCTCTAACCTGCCATAAAAAAAAGCTCTTTAATCTCATCATCTTAAAAACTAAATGTTTGCCTTAAAGGTTTTCATATCTCATTTATTCGTACATTTAAGAAAAAAATCTATCTGTGATGTCAAGCAACAGTGAACTTCAAACTATGTAGGGTTTTGTCATAGAGAGAATGGTGTGTGTTTGCCTCCAACAAGATACTTTACCGAAAATAAAACAAAGAACTGTGGATGTTAAAGATCTGAAACAAAAACAGAAATTGCTGGAGAAACTCACCAGGTCTGATAGCATCTGTTTTGATCCAGTAACCCTTCTTCAGAACTGTAACATATGAAATTGAGCAAAAAACCCAATGGACATTTTATTATATACAATCACTACATTGCTCAGACATTTAAGTATCTGGGCTGATATTAATTTAATAAAGGAGGAACGTGCTTTCAGTAGCGTGTCGTACTTCAAGTGATCTGACGCAAGTTGGAGTTTGATGAGACCTTCATATACTCAGGTCAAAGACTGCTTTGTGATGATGGTACCATGCACATGTCTCTTAAAAGCATACTGACAGATCTAACACAACAAACAAGATCCCAACATGTTTCAAAAGGGAGTAAGCATTAGTACCTAGCATAAGTGGAACAGTTAAAAGAATTAATGAAAAGTATTAGTTCATTCTCTGTGACTATTCTTTTTCTTCTTTGATTCTACTGTGACATCGTTGCCATCTGTTCACATTTGCAGAGTCCAACCTTGTGCCCAACCAAGCCCCACACCCTCCACCACCAGAACAATTGCAAGTAAAAATAAAATGCAGCAAAATTATGAGTGAAACAACTGTTGGAAGCTAGCAATGGATGTTAATAAACCAAAATTAAAACCAACCTAAGATGGTCAGGCATGGATCTTCGCTTCTTCCTACCCTGTCTCTATAGTTCACTATAGTCTGCAAGTGCTGCAGCAGTTTGGTTGTGGACTTGGTTCTTCTTTGTGAGTCTGGAGTTCTTCACTTTTCTTTCGCTTCAGATATTTTAAGACTGAGATAGATAGGTTCTTGATTATCAAGGGGTTCAAGGGTTACGGGGAGAAAGTGGGAGAATGGAGTTGAGGAACTTATCAGCCGTGATTGAATGGTGGAGCAGACTCGATAGGCTGAATGGCCTAATTTCTGCTCCTATGTCTTATGGTCTTATGGTCCTATTTTAAATATGACATACAAATTGAGATGTGAAAAATAATATGCAAGGGGCAGTACAGAAATCTTGCAAACGTAAGCAGAGAAAGAGAATCAAGGGAAGGAAACATTGGAATAAAGGGGGGAAATGAGAGTCCAAGAGAATCTATCAAAAGGAAAGGTGCAGATAATAAGGAGGAAATACGAGAGAGGCACATCAAGAATGAAGGACTAAAGACAAGAAAACAAAGACATGGAGGAAAACATGGCAATTGGAACTAAAAAGCCATTTGGCAGAAGTGCATACTGCTGCACTCAGCTGCTTAATCAGGAGTTGTGAAGATGATATGCCAGTCAGTGTAGGTTCTAAGGCTTGGGAGACAGAGATTATCCAAAATAGCAGTCAAGAGTTAGAACTGATTTGAAGATAGTTTGTTAAAAAGCAACAATTTAAATATGATGCATAAGCCAAAATGATTGGAAAAATGTATGACACTTGATATGTGAGAGCAGTTTATTGATCTCCGAAAACACATGGATGCATTGCGTAGAGTATTTGTTGAGCTCTTTGGATTGAGGTGATCACCTTCTCGTCTTTAGCTAAGGAAGAATTTCCTACCTTCTCTGATATTTCTTTGTCTGAAGAAGGCATCGGCCTGATGAGAGTTCTTCCTACCATCCAAACACCCATTAATAAGAGAATAATACGTAGGAGGAGACCTAGGTCTATCAGCCCATTGAAGGGCAGAGATCTGGTAATTCTCAACTCCACTTTCCTAACAAAAAAAAATTTCCTCATCACCTCTGTCCTAACAGGGAGACTCTTTATTCTGACATTACGCCTTCTTTCCCATAAGGGGAATCAACTTCTCCACATTTAGTTGGAGTCTTATGTTTTGTTAGAAGCCTCGCTTATTATTTTGTCTTATTATTACTCATTATTTTATCTTATTCTTTTTATAGTTTTTGGTTTAACTGTGAGCTGAGCTCTCAAAGATCACATTTGCACTATGAACAGCAGCTTGTGATTTAAGTAAAAAAAACAAACAAGCTGTTATTCGTTTTTGAGGCCAGGCCTGAAAGTTAATTGTGGGTTGATTCTTGTTAAAAAGTGCTCCACAGATGCTTCGACTGAGGAAGCCATAATGTATAGGGATGGAAATAGACCATTTGGCCCATCAGGTCTGCTCCACTGCTCCATGGCTGATATGTTTCTCAACCTCATTCTCCTGCCTTCTTCCCGTAACCCTTGATCCCCTTCCTAATCAAGAACCTATCTATCTCTGTCTTAAAGACACCTAATGACTTGGCCTCAACATCCTTATGTGGTAATGAGTTCCACAGATTCACCACCCTCTTATTAAAGAAATTCCTCCTCATCTCAGTTCTATAGGGTCTTCTCTTCACTGTGAGACTGTGCCTTCAGGTCCTAGTCTCTCCTACATCTTCTCCAAGTCCACTCTTTCTGGACCTCTCAGTATCCGTATGTTCCAATCAGATTACCCCCTCATCCTTCTCAACTCCATCAAGTACAGATCCAGAATCGTCAACTGCTAGTCCTGTGACAAACTATTCATCCACAGGATCATTCTAGTGAACCTCCTCTGGACCTCCTCCAAGGCCAACCCATCTTTCCTTAGCTATGAAGGCCCTGAACTGCTCACGACCTTCCAAATGTGTTCTGATCAGTGCCTTGTACAGCATTGTACTGTGGGTCATTTATTATTTTAATTTTACTATGTTGCAAATACAGGGACAGGGAAGCTGATTTGATTTGCCTTTCTGGCTCTGTGTTGTAACAGTTTCAGTATAGCTGAACTCTGCTGAGTACAAGACAAACCTGTTCAAGCTCTCCTGATAAGAAAGTCTCTCTAAACCCAGAATCAACCTTGTGCATGTGGACTGCAGTGGTTCATGAAGGCAGCTCACTGCCACTTTCTCAAGGGACTAACCAGGGATGAGCAGTAAATGCTGGCCGGCCAGCAACACCCATATTCCACAAATGAATTTTAAAAAAAGAGCCTTCTCTGGACCGCCTCCAATGCCAGTATCTTTCCTTAGATAAAGGAGCGAAAATTATTCAGTGTTCCAGGTGTGGTCTGATTAGTGCGTTGAATAATTTTAGCAAGACCTCCAAATTTTTGTGCACTGTTCCCTTTGAAATAAATGCCATCAGCCAATTTTCCTTGAATTTGGATGCTAGCTTTTTGTAATTCATGCACGAGGATCCTCAACTCCCTCTGTGCTGCAGTTTTGTGCAGCCTTCCTCTATTTAAATGATATTCAGCTCCTCTATTCTTTCCTGCCAAAATGTGTAATCTCACATTTTTCCACATTATATTTCTTCTGTCAAGTTTTACCTACTCGCTTAACTCATTTCTAGGGGTTGGTTGCTTACACTTGTATCAATCATTTCTTTGAAAACCCCTGATTATTGATTACAGGGCAGATATCCAATGTGTTGAATATGTCATCTTCACCTTGTCCATCACTTTACTCAAGGTCATATTTTAGTATACCTCCTGCTGGGAGCCACTTGTTAGCCTTTACTGGAGCCTTTGTATTGATAGGAAGTATGAAACTGGATATCCACTAAAGGAAAACAGTTTCAGCTGTTTTCATGTCATGAGTGGTATGTCAAGACTCTTGGCTTTCCTAACTGGCAACAGTGATTGTGCTTGAAAAATCCTACAGTGGTTATTAAGCACTTTGAGACTTCTGGTGGTCATGAAGAATGCTAGATAAATGCAAGACCTTTTAATTGATCTGTGTTGCCTTCCTCTCTTGGGAAATATAAATGACCAACCTCCTAATTTTACTTTCTTTGTATTGGTGTCAATGGATTGTTCATGCCATTGGTTCATGCAGCAATGGTTTTGTGAAATTAGTCCTATCCTAGGATATGATTGGATTTTCCTGAATCTATTGACTCAATGAAGGAAATGGATTCACAATTGGCTAGTTGCTGGCTGCATGTTACCTATCTATCAGGAGCCAATGGCACAGGCATCAACATAAAAGTGACTCCTGTAAGGTACTGCTTGTTATTCCTTTTGGGCTAAAAACCAGAACAGAAGTCAGAAACTGCTACGTAGCTGAAATGCCAGGAGAGTTTTACAAAGTTCTACTTGAAAAATCAGGTGGTACAATGTTTAGCTGTACAAGACCATGCTACTTTTGGAGCAGTGGGGTTGTTAGATAACTGAATCAGCGTGGTGCCAGGAGTCTTCAAATAGAGGCAAAACTACCTGATAACAACACTCAGATTGGTCTTGTTCCAGTTTGCTGCAGACTGGTAGGAATAGTGCAGCGAGGATAATCCAGACCCAGCAAGCAGAAACCACCTTTTTCCCTCTCGTCTTGTCAATGAAAAGACAAAAACACACAGACACTTGAACGAAAGCATTCTAATACAAGAATCTGTTGAACTGAAGAAAAATCATTGCTCTACAGACAACAGTGTGTCATAATTCTAAAACCGAAAGGGTGGTGAGAGATAACTGAACCCAGTGTTGTGATCTGGACTTAAGGTTTTTAAGGTTATCCGTGTCCAGTATTATTCCACACATAACATAATATGGTATGGGGAGAGAGTGGGAGTGCAACATTGAAATGAAAATCCTCCCATGATCATATTGAATGATGGAGCAGGCTCAATGGTCTGAATGGTTTACGTCATCTCCTATTTACAATATTTCTATACTTTCAGTGTTCTCTTTATGTTCTTTAATTATATCTGATATTTTCAGAATATTAATAACATAATCTTATCAGATTTGACAGCATTAATGTGCTAATAACTCAAATATCAAATGAGGTGGGAAAATTTAATTAATATGCAAAACAACAGATGGTGAGGAAATGTTGTGTCAGCTTTGGGACTTCAATTTGCACCCAATCACATTATTTATCAGATGTATCAGCAGAAGACCCTGTTTTAGAACTTGAATGTTGTCAATCTTTTCTACTTCATGACTGGAATAGCTTTTGAGTCACTAAGAGAAATTAGTCTAGCAATCATTCCTACAGACTGCAGTTGTTTATCGTAATGGGCTTGGATTCAGCCAGACTCAGATTTGGATCCTTTCCCACGGGTTGCTTAAATGGGCATTCTGTATTGGTTAGCCTGCGCACTGTCTGCTAGTTTGTTTATCCTTAAAGGTATCACATCTGAGTCCAATCTTTCATTAAAAAGTGAAACCTATTCTTTCTCAAATTGAAGTGTGTCTTCCCTGTTTTTCATGTCCATGATCACAATCCAAATTTTTGCTTAGTTTTTTTCTTTTGAGTTTACCTGTCCCTTTTTTCCTCCCAATTTAGTACCAAAAGTTCTATTTCATTACTTTCTTCTCTTTCATAAGCCCATAAATATGTAGCTTCTCCTCTTCATGTGCTGTGATTGATTAGACAGAAATGTATTACTTATGCTTGTGCCAAAAATATGTGGTTACATGGATAATAATTAGGTGCAGGTTTGATGGTGGGCCTATTGCAGAATCGATCAATTCAGAAGCTGGGTTTGAGTTGGCAAAGCAGAAAATAAATAACCTGTCTTTCATTGGCAGCAACTGAACGTCCTGTCTTGTAATCTCTTGGAGGTTCAGTCTGCTTGTTAGGCTTTCTGTATGATTTTGAAGGAACAAATCTTGTACTTCAACTTATACGAATCATAGAATGGTTACAGAACAGAGGAAGCCATTTGACCCATCATGTCTATGCTGACTGTCTGAGAAACAATCCTGTGACCCTGCATATTACCTTTCGGGTACTAATGTAAGTCCCTCTTGAAAGCATTAATTGAAGCTGTGCCACAACACTGTGAGCCAGTGCATTCCACATCCTCACTTCCAATATATGAAACATTTTATTCTCATGTTCTCGTTTCTTCTTTTTCCCAAATAACCGTAGCCTATGCCCTCTGGTTCTTGATCTTTGCATCAGTAGGAACAGTATCTTACCGTCTGCTCTGTCCAGATCTTTCATGATTTTGAAAACCTCGGTCAAATCTCTCAATCTTCTCTAAGGAAAATAATCCTGACCTCTGAAGTCTTTATTTGTAACTGAAATTAATCAAAGCAAAAAAACTGGTAGCTTTGAACAATGTATTGCGCATATTTTTCATGCTGTCACGGTTTGTATCCAATGTGAAAACTGATGGGTAATCTTTTTCTTTTGCACTCTTCTTAACATATAGATGAGGAAGCTCCAGACCAGCAGGCTCCACATTAAATTGGTGTGAAACCAGTGTTCAGTGTTTTTCTGAATTTAGAAAGTCTTGAGACATAATTTTTGCAAACTTTTGGGAAAAGCAATCCCTCTGTCTGATCAAATGGCAAACCCATTAAAGCTTGAGAAACTTGGAATAGCTGACTATGTTGAGCTCTTTTATTATAAAAACAAAAAAAAAGCTATTAATGTTTCAAAATGAAATTTAGCCTTAAGCTTTTGACTTTTGAGCCAACATGTCTTGACATTTTTAATCTCCTGTATTTCATCCAAATTTAGGATGTGCTGAATCTGAGTTGAAGTTGTGGTAACAGCAGACAAAGTTATTGGTTTTCACTTTTTCTCCAAGGATGCCTCACTCATTTTATTTCTGCAATAACTATGGCATCATTTTCCACAAGCTGCACGTTTGAGCTACTTGATTTATGGCGATTCTCTTTCACAGTCCTGCCAAACATTCACAATTCTGTTAATTGTAATTTTATATGGAATTTGGCTTTTTTAAAATCACTGAAACATCAAGGATTCTCTAAGTAATTCATGTAGCATTTATTTACTTTATAAAGTCAAGGTGTTTGTGTATTCAGACTTCAGAGTGGATTCTTTGTAGAGTTCCTCCAGTTGAATCTTGGAAAGTGAAACGTGTCCTCGTATAATCATTTATGCTAGTTGAATTCTTAACACACAATTCGTATTTTATTGTACATTTGTTAATGCAGTGTTATGTTTGCTTGTTTCATTTTTATCAGGATTAGATTGTGACTGTCAATCAGGAAATCAACTTGGTTTCTTTCAATAATGACAGCAGCAGGGCTCTTGTGGTGTCTTGAACCAGGAGACCCAAGTTCCAGACCCACTTGCTGTAGAGCTGTGTAATAACGTCTATGAACAGGTTGATTAGAAAATATACATTAAAAAATGTCAGTGGCAGTGTTGTGCCACTGATTAGAAGATGAATGGTTTGTTCCACTTATAAAGATTTATGTTCTTATCTTATTGGAGAGTCACTGTAGATTTCTTCCACATTTTTAAACCATAAATTGATACATGTATGAAGACTAGTCTTTTTGTTTTTCTGCAAACTTTACATCATTCTCAAGTGGGAAGAACTCAGAGCTTGTTTGCGCTGCTTGACTGCTTCTTGATAATTTAGCATTTTGGGAAAACTACAAAGTTGCCTTTTTTAAGGACCTGCTTCTGAGAAATGGAGATTGCTCAGCTGTTGGAGGTATTTCATTTCAGAATTTTTGATTTCTTTCAAAAAGCATTTGGGAAAAAGTTTTCAAATTTAAACAAAATGTATTTAGGGGAATTTATTAATGAAGTCACTAAGATGAAATGTAATGAGTTCAGTTCATGAGTTACTTTTCCCAAAGGCTTTGAAGTAACTAACAATAAAACTGTCTTAGTCAGAAGATAAATATTTCCAATCACTGCGTTGGGAGATCCTTGGTGTTGAGTCCTCATCAGGGATAGGCTGATAGAAGACCTTCCCTCGGGTTATGAATGTGGTTAAATTTGGGGGGAATAAAGCAGGCAAAAGCAAACGCATTTTTCCAACAGTTTTGTGGGCAAATTATAACATGATGCAGAGGAAAGAAATTCACGAAACATGCTGAAATCTATTTTAGAGCAAGCAAGCAAGAAATTGAGCATGGCGTGGAGATGATGAGAATTAAATGCAGCAAGGAACAAGGGCTAACTTGGGAATTTGGGGGATATCTCTGGTAAGATTTTCTTGAGCTTTAATTTAGATGATTACTGATTGGGTATTACTGATTGTACCAGAAAGTTAACTTAGCAGTTGCAGCTTGGGTGTGAACTACTCATCCCCTGTAACAGCAGATAAGTTTTGTGACAGTGCAGTGGAGATGACTGAGTATAGCCGGGAATGATTGTGAAGCTTAGCACATGCATTGAAGGAGATGCTGCTTGTCGTACTTCTTTTCAACCTCCAGTAGCTGGTGTGTTCATTTAAGATTAACCAGGTGAGCAGATATGTACTTGATTGATCAGTAGGAAGGCTTTTAGCTCCCTAAAAGCAAGGATAATAGTTTATATTAGAATTGGAGAGAAATCAGTATAGTGTTATATTTAAAGTTTAATTAGTTAAGCTACCTAGTAACTATTTAGATATATTGGATGATATTTCTAGCCTTGAAGCCTAATTAGTTAAATAAAACGCAATGAAGATGGCAAGGTAGATGAAGTGTTTGCAGCTGTGGCATGTGACAGTTGGGACTAGTGTGATCGACAGTGACCACATCTGCCAGATGTGTCTGCAGCTAATGGAACTTCTACTTAGAGATGATGAACTGGAGTCTGAACATTGAACACTATAATCCATCAGGAAAGGGGAATGTTACCTGAACACTTGATGCCATGAGGTCGTTAGATCCCAGAATGGAAAATGAGGAAGAATAACCCTAATCATAAACAATGACAAATGGAGATTAGTGAGAAAGTATCCTGACCGAAAACAGCAGACAGCAGAAGTGGTATAGTGTAGGCTAGGACTTGAGAATCAGAAAATGTTGGTCGGAGTAGCTAATAAAAATATTTGGTGCAAGTAAAAAGCAAAATGGTAGGTTTGGGGTACTAGAATCTTCACTAGATGGGACCAATTAAATTCGCAAGTCTGTTGTGGAAGACTAGCTTGTAAGAACTTTTGTGACAGTTTCTTGAAGCAGTATGCTTTGGAAGAAATTAGGGATAAAGCAATTTTAGGTCACTGTGCCTCGGATGAGGAAAGAAATTGAGAAGGATGGTAATCTCTGCCGGTGCAGGAATTGAATCCCCACCGTTGGTGTTACTTTGCCTGCAAATCAGCCGTACAACCAACTGAGTTAACCGTGACAGTTGGCCTTTATTTAAGAGATTAGAGGAACACGAATAAAGAAGTCTTGCTACTGTTGTTTGGGCTTCAATGAAATCACACCTGAAATACTGTGTGTAGTTTGTTCTCATTTAGTTTACATTGGAGGCTGTGTAGTGAATGTTCACCAGGTTTGGTTTCTGGGATAAAGGTGTGTGTCCCATGATGAGAGGTCAAGTAAACTGGGTCTCTATTGACTGGAATTTAGAAGAATGAGAAATGATTTCCTTAAAGCATTAAAGATTTTGAATGGGCATGATAGGATGGACACTGAGTTGCTGTTTCATCTAGAAAGTGGTTGCACAATTTCAGGAGAAGAGGCTTATCAATTAGGACTGCAATGAGGAGAAATGTCTTCAGTTAAACGATTGTACAACCTTTAGAGGGTTGTGGATGCACTGTCATTGAATATATTTAAGGTTCAGAGAGGCTTTTGATCTCCTGGAGACCAAGATATATGGAGAGTGGGTGGAAAGTAGAGTTGAAGCCCAAAATAAGCCATGATCAAACTGATCGGACAGGCTTGACTGGCCATATGATTTTCTTGTTCTCCTATTTCTTATGTTTCTAGACTCTATCACTCACTGGGCATGCAGTTCTAAACTTCAATTGCGGTCTGAAGGGATACAGTCTCTATAGACACTATTGCTTTTCTAATCAACGTCTCTCAGCTAATCAGGGACATGCAAAGATTGAAATTCCACCCACTACTGTCATTTCAAACTTTCTGCTCACCTTGTCTAGAGATAGGAGGTGGACCTCCTGTTTCCCCAAAGATATTTCAAGATTTAGCCCTTGCTGATCCCTAAAAGCTGGGGCAGGTATGAAGGCTGCATCCGGTGAGACTGATTCACACCCCCACTGACTACCTCCTGCCTGCACCATATATTGAAGGCAAACGTAACTTTCAAGGGCAAGGGGTTTGGAGCTGAAGAGAGTTAAAATTATTGAGTTTTATTTATGAAAGACGGACCCTGATTTCAGTTTCCATATTGCTGAAAAAATTATTCTCTAAAGTTGGGGATTTCTGAATTAGAGGCAGTTGGATCATGATTGGCGTAGTTGCTGCTTTCCTGGAGAGTTGTTGTGGATGTGATGGGCCAAATGACCTCCTCTTGTTCTGTTATGATTCTGTGATTCTGTGACCTTCGATGTGAGGAATCAAAATGTTTCCATGATGTTCCATTAATTCATAAATACAAGTGACTATTCAGTTAAGTATAATTATTGCACCTTTTGGAAAATAAAGCAGGTTGGCGACTAGTGTCTGAACTCATCTTGGCAAGTGAATAGAAAGAGGAACTATAAAAGATTATAACACAGGAATATAAATCGCTGATTGCAAGGGAATACTATTAAAACACTGTTATTGGGCAGATGCCATTTTTGAAAACGCGAGATAATTAGAACATATGCAG
>NW_025967812.1:0-25000 GCF_021869965.1 Rhincodon typus | reverse complement strand
TTCTTACCTGGTCTGGCCTACATGTGACTCCAGAGCCACAGCAATGTGGTTGACTCTGAATTGCCCTCTGGGCAATTAGGAATGGGCAGTAAATGCTGCCTAGCCAGTGATGCCTTCATCCCGTTAATAAATAAAGGAAAATAAATCATGACACTAGTAATCCAGAGACCGGACTAATGCTTTTGAGACAGATATAGCTTCCATCACAGCAGCTAGGGGCATTTAAATTTAGCCGTAGTAAAATTTGCAATGTAAAGCTCGTTGCTGTAATGGTGACCATGAAGCTGTCATTGTTGTAAAAACTTGTTTAAAATCCGTTGTCATGGTGATTCATTAATGCCCTTTAGAGATGGAAATATAATATCCTCTGGTCTACATCTGACTCCAGACTGACAGTGTGGTTGCCTCTGAAGTGCATTGTCATCTCTGGTGGGTATGTCCTGCAGTTGGGCCAGGACATACTGGAATAGTACAAGATATATTGGATGTGATGGTCATATTTGGGACACTAGAAGGTATGATTTAGTGAGTATTAGTATGTCAGGATATTGCTTAACAAATCCGTGGGATTTGTTTCCCAATTTTGATATAAATCCCCAGATATTTATAAGCAGGACTTTGTACGGTTGACAGTGCTTGGTTTGTGTTGTTTCAGTGCTGGGAGGTCTGTCTGGTTTCATTTCTCTTTAAATTGCAGAATGATTTGGTACAACTGAGCACCTTGCTTGCCACCTCGGAAGGCATTTAAGAGTTAATCACGTTGCTGTGAGTGTGGTATCACTCCACGCTAGAGCAGTTAAAGATAGCAGATTTCCTTTCCTGAAGGACATTAGTGAGCTAGATGAGATTTTATGACAATCAAATGTAGTTTAATTCCACATTTAGGAAATGAATTTGAAGTTAATTCACTGAGAATGTTTTAATTGAGTCGGGTGGAGAATTGTGAAGTTAATCTTTTGCATAGGAATACATCAAATAGCATACATAAACCATTTTCAGTACCAGTTTTAGTTTTAGGTAGCAGAGCCAAGCAGCTGCACAAAGAATTCATGCATAAACTAAATACGTATCTTGTAAGCATTGCAGAAAATTGTACAAGGTCTATTTGGTCTTCAATTTAGATTATTTACAGAATGTTAGTTGTGTCTTCAGTTAATCATATTTTACACAACATTTGAAGCATATTTAGTCAAATCAAATGTATCCGTATTTTGTCTGCAGTTAAACATGGAATTTCACAATCGCTTCTCAGGGTATCAAACTCAAACGTCAATTTAAATTTATTTGTACACAACAACAACTTGTATGTTATGTGATATCTTTGACATAGAAATAAAATCCCAAGGTGCTTGAAAATATAATTCAGCGCTGAAATGGGAGGTAGGTGAGATGATAAAATTTTGTCAATGTGATAGGTTTAAAGGAGCCTCTTGGAAGTTATCGAAGTGATGAATCAAAAAGGTTTGTGGACAAAATTTCAAAGTGTGGGAGTTAGACATTCTGGAGACCTTTGTGGTGGTATCATACAAGAGCAGCAACTAATGGAAAAGAAGGGATTTGCACGGTAGGAGGATGTTTTCAAGGTTTGAGAAGATTGCAAAGGTATAGAGAGGTGAAGCCATGAAGGGATTTAAAACAAGGTTGACAATTTTATGAGCTAATTATAGGCAACCGAGTTGAGATTGAGTAGAAGTTTACAGGAATTGAAAGCTGCGAGGGCAGTTAAGGGAGCACTTTAGTAGTAGAACCTGGAGTTGACAGCATTTTCAGAACATTTGAGAAAGACAATGGGCTTAAGAATGTTATGACTCCCTTCTCTGCTGTTCTTTGACATCCTGGGAGGGACTTTGGAGCTAACGCTGCCAGTGTGGAATGAAAAACCATTTATTTTGATGCTGTGGCCGTGATAAGGTAGTTGAGTATGAAATGAGTCCTGTTGAGCTGGACTTAAGGAACGGGTTTGGGCCTTTTGGTATGTCCTGTTTCAAAGATTTGCAGAGAAGTTGATGAGTGATAGTATACCAGACCAGGGGATATCAGTTATGACTGTGGTTCAGATTTTCTTTTTGTGAAAGACGTAGAATCGTGATTGGAACGATTTAGCTTAAGAGTTATGGGAAAGATTGTGGGTCGGGAGGCAAAACACATTTTAAGACTTCAGACAGGAGAGATGAGAGTTGGAGAATATTTTGCAAGGACTGGGGAATTGAGCATGGATTTTGAAGAGGGAAGTTTGGAAGCTGGTACCTTTCAAAAAAAGGAACAATTTAAGATGGAGGCCGGGAAGAAGCTGTAGTCCTCACTTTTGTGGGAATGAGGTTGATAGAACAGTTGAATGCTTTTACTTTGTAATTTTCAATGTCATCAGTGAAATGGTCCCAGTGCTTTAAGTCTCTCTTTGAGATTCACATGCTTAGTATCATGCTAGTAAATCAAACATGGCGATTTTTCATGGGTTTTGTGCATTTTGTTTTGTTATGTACATTTAAGAATACACACAAGGGAGGCGATAGCCGCGTGGTATTAATCCAGAAACTTAGCTAATGTTCTGAAGATTGGGGTTCAGATCCTTCCATTGCAGATGGTAGAATTTGAAATCGATTTAAAAAAATCTAGAACTAAGCATCTACTGATCAGCTCGACCATTGTAGATTGTTGGAAAAACCCATCTGGCTCACTGATGTCCCTTTAATGCCATACTCACATCGTCTGTCCTACATGTGAATCAGACGGTCAGCAGTGTGGTTGACTGTCAGCTGCCCTCTGAAATGGCCTTGCAAGCCACTCAGTCGTATCAATTGCTACTGTAGTGATTGAAATGAGGTCAGCCAGGTGGACCTCATAGGAGTTCCCTGATTGGAGCAGACTGATAACCGCAATCAGGGAGACCTGGCTGACACAAAAGGTTGAATGTCAGCCACTGTAGTGGCAGTACTGCAGTCAAACAATGGGCATTTGTAAATTTCATTTGGTGATGGGATACTAGCCTCTCTTTGGAAAGCTTGACTCATTTGACCCTGTCATCCAGGATTGGGACCAGTATGTGGAAAGAAAAAAATTTTTGGACAAACAGCATTGTGCCAAATGAAAAATAATGCATAATTCTCCTGATGGCTTGTGGAACTGCAGCTTTTTCTATCATTAGGAGCCAAAATTTTCCTGAGATACCAAATACTACAACCTTTCATCAATTGACTGAAGTAGTTAAGTAATACTATGACCTCAAGCCACCTCTAATTCTGAGATGCCATCAGTTTTACTCAGCAGTTGGAGAACCAAGGGAATCCATATTACGGTTTTTTGGCTAGGTTAAGACAACTGGCAGAAGCCTGTGAATTTGAGTTAACCTTCAATGAGACACGTAGTTACATCATTAATCCCACATAGCAGTCTCTATGCAAAAACACCTACGAGCTGAAGCTCGACTGGATTTCAAACAGGTGCTATAACTGACTTTATCATTGCACAATATAGCGTGGAGCGTATGAGTTGTAAGGTATTATGATGAAGTGGACACCCTCGCCAGTTTGACTGAGCTTGGGGAACACCATTTAAGTCAGACAACTGCATAGCCTCTGCTATTTCTCTGTGGATGCTGCCAGACCTGCTAAGTCTCTGCAGTCATAAGCTTATGTTGACTGAAAGATAAATGTTGTGTTACCTTTATGTTGTAAGATTTGCAAGTAGATTTTTCTTGGGCAAGAGCACAAAAGATTGGAATAACTCTCCAGTGAAATCCATTTGAGAAAGTGTTTTTTTTTTAAGGATAAGTATAGTTGGAACAATTCGAAGTCGGGCATATGTTTGAAATAATACCATAAGACATAGGAGCAGAACTTAGGCCATTCGGCCCATCGAGTCTGCTCTGCCATTCAATCTCGGCTGATAAGTTCCTCAACCCCATTCTTCCGCTTTCTCCCCGTAACCCTTGATCCCCTTGATAATCAAGAACCTATCTATCTCAGTCTTAAATATACTCAATGACCTGGCGTCCACAGCCTTCTGTGGCAGTGAATTCCATAGATGCACAACTGTCTAGCTGAAGACGTTTCTCCTTATCTCCATTTTAAAAGGTTTTCCCTTTACTCCTAAGGCTGTGCCCTCGGGTCCTAGACTCTCCTGCAAATGAAAACATCTTCCCAACATCCACTCTGTCCAGGCCATTCAATATTCTGTAAGTTTCAATTAGATCCCCCCTCATCCTTCTAAACTCCAATGAGTATAGTCCCAGACTCCTGAAATGTTCCTCATACGTTAAGCTTTTCATTCCTGGGAGCATTCTTGTGAACCTCCTCTGAAGCCGCTCGAGGGCCTGTACACCCTTCCTGAGATATGTGTCCCAAAACTGCACACAATACTCCACGTATGGCCTGATCAGAGCCTTATAAAGCCTTAGTAGTACATCCCTGCTTTTATATTCAAGCCCTCTCAAAATAAATGCCAACGTTGCATTTGCCTTCCTGACTACTCACTCAACCTGCAAGTTTACCTTGAGAGAATCCTGGACAAGAACTCCCAATTCTCTTTGCACATCAGACTTCTGAATTTTCTCCCCATTTAGAAAATAGTCCATGCTTTTATTCTTCTTACCAAAGTGCATGACCTCACACTTTCCCACGTTGTACTCCATCTGCCACTTCTTTGCCCACTCTCCTAACCTGTCCAAATCTTTCTGCAGCCTCCCCACCTCCTCAATACTACCTGTCCCTCCACCTATCTTTGTATCGTCTGCAAACTTAGCCAGAATGCCCACAGTTCCTTCATCTAGATCATTAATGTATAAAGTGAAAAGTTGTGGTCCCAACACTGACCCTTGCAGAACACCTCTTGTCAACGGCTGCCATCTTGAGAAAGACCATTTTATCCCCACTCTCTGCTTTCTGCCAGACAGCCAATTTTCTATTCATGCTAGCACCTGGCCTCTAACACCATGGGCCCTTATCTTACTCAGCAGCCTCCTATACGGCAAGTTGTCAAAGGCCTTCTTGAAGTCCAGTTAGATAACATAGATTGGCTCTCCTTGGTCTACCCTGCTCGTTACTTCCTCAAAAAATTCTAGCAGATTTGTCAGGCATGACCTCCCCTTGATGAAACCATGCTGACTTTGCCCTATTTTACCATATACCTGCAAATATTCAGAAATCTCATCCTTTACAACGGACTCCAAAATCTTATCCATGACTGAGGTTAGGCTAATCGGCTTGTAATTTTCCGTCTTTTACCTGACTCCCTTTTTAAACAGGGTTGTCACCGTTAGCGATTTTCCAGTCCTCTGGGACCCTCCCTGACTCTAGCGATTCCTGAAAGATCACCACTAACATTTCCACTATCTCTTCAGCTATCTCCTTTAGAACACTGGGTGTAGTCCATCTGGTCCGGGTGATTTGTCCACCTTCAGGCCAATCAGTTTTACTAGCACCTTTTCTTTGGTGCTGGCCACCATCCTCAGTTCTGCCCCATGACTCTCTTGAATTTTTGGGAGATTACACATGTCTTCCACCGTGAAGACTGACGCTAAGTAATTATTCAGTTCCTCAGCCATTTCCTTGTTCCCCACTACTATCTCTCCACTGTCATTTTCCAGTGGTCCAATGTCCACTTTTGATTCTCTTTTGCCCTTTTATATATCTAAAGAAACTCTTATAGTCTTCATTTATATTACTGGCTAGCTTACCCTCCTATTTAATCTTCTCCCTCCTTATTTCTTTTTTTTTTGTTGCCCTCTGTTGGTCTCTGTAAGCTTCCCACTCCTCTGGTTTCCCACTGCCTTTCGCCACATTATATGCTTTCTCTTTTGCTTTTATGCTATCCTTGACTTCCTTAGTTAGCCTGGTTGCCTCATCCTCCCTGTACCATGCTTCGTTTTCCTAGGGATGAATTTTTGCTGTGTCTCCTGAATTACTCCCAGAAACTCCTGCCATTGCTGTTCCACTGTCTTTCCTTCCAGTCAATTCTGCCCAGCTCCTCCCTCATACCTCTGTGGTCGCTTTTATTCAGCTGTAATACCATTACCTCTGATTCTATCTCCTCCCTCTCAAATTGCAGAGTAAATTCTATCATCTTATGATCACTGCCTCCTAAGGGTTCCTTCACCTTAAGCTCCCTTATCAAGTCTTCCTCATTGCACAACACTAAATCCAGTATTGCCTGTTCCCTTGTGGGCTCCACCACGAGCTGTTCCAAAAAGGCATCTCATAGACATTCCACAAATTCCTTTTCTTGCAATCCACTACCAACATGATTTTCCCAGTCCACCTGCATATTGAAATCCCCCATGATCACGGTGACTTTGCCTTTCTTACACACCTTTTCTATCTCCTGGTGGATCTTGTGCCCCAGGTCCTGACTACTGTTTGGAGGCCTGTACACAACTCCAGCTATGGTTATCTCTGGTGTAGTCATTTTCAGACCTGAGCTTCTAAGCTGTAGTATGGTCCCTTGTTTAGCAACAGCACTTTGATGTGCTATGTAGGAGGATCAATAGGATCCATCTGTGTACGTAACCTTATTTTGCTGAGTTTTTTTTTGATGTTTCAAGAGGGCAATCCAATCGGAAATTTAGTTTATACAGGTGAATTGTTTGATCAGCATAACATGTTGATCTATTGACAGCCTTAAAGATGGATTTGTGACTTGTCCACATTGTGTTAAGGAAAGTTACTAAATGGATGTAAAATGTAATATATGATGATTCGTGGAATCCTGTTGATATATTGCTCAGGAGTTAGATTTGAAATTTACAAGGCCTTTTCCATTGAACCTTTCTTGTGTTGGCAGATGTATTG
Source organism: Rhincodon typus (assembly GCF_021869965.1). Classification (NCBI taxonomy): domain Eukaryota; kingdom Metazoa; phylum Chordata; class Chondrichthyes; order Orectolobiformes; family Rhincodontidae; genus Rhincodon; species Rhincodon typus. Next base: position 18,215 of record NW_025967812.1, on the reverse strand, counting down.
TGCTGTTGAGGTATAAAGTCAGTTTTCAAGCTCATAGTTCATTGATATGGGTGTCGTTCGTACTATTCGTAAGGTTTCTTATATGTATCTTATGGCTAGGTTGGTGGCCAGGTCTGCGCTGGACAGATGGTGAGAATTAGATAATTCCCTATACTTTGCTTTTCTGGTTTACAGTGATCTTAATCTCTTTTTTTAGGGGGACGCCAAGCACTTTGGAGAGACGATGAGAAATAAAATGGTTTTGCTCAAAAATGGTGATCGTTGCATTTGGTTTGGAAGTAGTGTTGAACGACCTGAGGAGTGGGTTGCTTGCCTGCTCTTTTGACTGCAACTGTCACACGGTTTTTGAAGAACCAAAGGAGTGCAGAAAGTGGACTAACCATTGTGGAATGCTGATGAAATGACTAGCTTTGCCTCTGAGTTTGGTGAAAACTGCCCAGAAAGATGTAGTGATCTGTGATGTGGATTTCACTTTTCTAGATGTTAATTTTAGGGAGAAGGTGGTGATATTGTGGTAATATTACTGGACTAGTAATCCAGAGCCCTGGGCCGACGTTCTGGGGTCATGGATTTGAATCCCATCATGGCAGATGGTGAAATTTGAATTCAATTCAATTCACTGTTGACCATGTAACCATTGTTGTAAAAACCCATCTGGCATACATGCGACTCCAGACCCGTAGTACTACTCTACGGCAATGTGATTGACACTTGATTGCCCTCTGAAGTGGCCAAGAGAGCGAATTAATTTAAGGGTAATTAGAGATAGGCAACAAATGCCAGCCTTGTCAGTGACAGCCACATTCCATACAAGAACAGTATTTTGTTAAATTAGGTGCTAAGGGGGTCTCTAGGCATCTAGCAAAATTTCATCATCAAGTGGCCAACCTCATTGAAGAATTCTCACATAGTAAACCAGGAAGCAAAGTACATTGATTAGCCTTCATTGCCACAAATTCACTTCAGAAGCAGAAACAAACTTCAAATGAAATTATTCAGAACATGGAATTTTTTCATAATACAAGATTTTGACATTACTGAAATGTAAAAAACATGAGAGATTTGGACCCTATGCAAAGAAGAGACTAACTTGTTAAACAGCTTTGAAACGTGGGTTTGATGAAGAGTGAAAAGGATCATCGGGCAGAAAAGACACCAAATGATGAAGTGCTGCAAAGTATGAGCAAGCAAATTTATAAGATACAATTATGAATAGAATGCCTCTGCTTGGCTTCCCCGATGTAGAGGAGGCCACAACGGGAACAGCGGATGCAAGCGGAGGCTTGGGGACTGCTTTGCAGAACACCTACGCTCGGTTCGCACTAAACAACTGCACCTCCCAGTCGCGAACCATTTCAACTCCCCCTCCCATTCCTCAGACAACATGTCCATCCTGGGCCTCCTGCAGTGCCACAACGATGCTACCCGAAGGTTGCAGAAACAGCAACTTATATTCCGCTTGGGAACCCTGCAGCCCAATGGTATCAATGTGGACTTCAAAAGCTTCAAAATCTCCCCTCCCCGTACTGCATCCCAAAACCAGCCCAGCTTGGCCCCACCTCCCTAACCTGTCCTTCCTCTATCCTAAACTCTAACCTATCTTCTCCTCTATCCATCTTCTATCTGCCTCCCCCTCTCTCCCTATTTATTTCAGAACCCCCTTCCCCTCCCCCATTTCTGAAGAAGAGTCTAGGCCCGAAATGTCAGTCTTCCTGCTCCTCTGATGCTGCTTGGCCTGCTGTGTTCATCCAGCTCTACACCTTGTTATCTCCGATTCTCCAGCATCTGCAGTTCCTACTATCTCTCGCTAACTTTTCTTGACTTGTTTTTCAACTGAAAACACTGAGAAAAATTGTTATATACCTCCTGTCATCCAGGTTGTGAATAACTAGTTCAGTAAAGGCTAGTAACGTGCATAAATGCAGTTTTCCAAGGATCGAAAAATCCAAAGGCTCTTTGCACAAAAGAAGTTGAAAAAAGGATACTGAGTTAAGGAGGGAAAAAGAATCAGGAGGTGTGGCAGCATAATGCTGCATTAGGTGCAGTTCTTGTGTATTGTCATTTTTACCCAGTGAGTCGTCTTGGGTACTGCAAAGAAGTGTTATTACTGCTTAAACTACAGTAATCACATGTTGGCACAAGTTGGGGGGGGGGGGGGGGGGGGGGGGGAGAGGAAAAGCAAACTTTGTTTATATGCAGTTATATTCTGATTTGGTATTATTATCCATTATATCATATTATTCATTAATATTCAAAATACTTATTTTAGGAAACCATATATTTACCTTTATTGTTATTTCCTCTTGAAGTTTTTGAAAATGAGTTCCCATAATATAAAATAATTAGCAATTTTGCCAGCTCAGTTGAATGATCTGTAGCAGAATGAGTACAAGCTTAATTTATAGTTTTATGTGCTACGCTAATTTTTCACACTGCATATTCTGCCTGTGTTTAAATGTCAGAAAATCAGAAGTCTTACGGTGCATAAGGAGACTGTATGGCCACTCATGTCAGCACCGGCTCTTCAAATGAGCATCATTACCTAGTGCCAATCTCCTGCCTTTTCTGGGTATTTTTGCACATTACTTTGATCCAAATAATAATCCATTGTTCTCCTTGAATGCCTCAATTGAGCCTGCCTCCGCCACACTGCAAAGCATTGTATTCCAAATCACCCTAGCTTGTTTTGCAAATCACTTTAAAGTAAAGCCCTCTTGTTCTTGTAACTTTCAATAGTGGGAACATCTTCTTCCCTGTCTATTGTATCCAGCCCACTCAACTTGCCATCTTCGGTCTTAAACTCGGACTTGTTCTGAAAAGCGCAAGGCTGAGGAGCAGGGTCAACTGTCATTGTTTAAAATTAAGTGCTACTGAGCATCAAATGTGAGTTTAGGTCACTAGGAGAAGATTAGGATGGATACAAAATCTGAAATGTGAGAGTTTGCAAACTCACACCTCTTTGGCGAGGTCTAATGGAACTGCCAAGTGGAAGGAATTAGTAATGATGAAGGTACTTCCTAAACCTATTCAGACATGTTATTCCACACCTCTGAAGGAGGTGAGCCTTGATCCCTAAACTCTGGTTTGACTTTTGGGTATTGCAGTGGTAGTGTCCCTACTTCTGAACCCAATCAATGCATCACTCTCCCATGCTGGATGATTGGTTGGACTAGAACCACGTCCCCAGGACATACCTGGTCTCTTAATAATACTGCTAGGCAATTGCCTCCCGATGAGTAAATGTTGGACTATAGTAAATAGCTGTAGCTTGGTGCAGGAGGAGAAGCGGATAGGTGACGTCACTAAATTACACTGTACCATATTGTGTGCTTTTGAAGGCAAAGTCTTAGCTTTCAGAAGTTACCTAACTAAATATGAATGAGCAGAAGAGCAGGCGACACAGGTGGTGAGAAGAAACAAGGTTGAAACTTAGACTCTGATCAGCTGAGAACGGTAGGGGTTGGGACTGGTTTTGTTTTGTTCAATTCATGAGTTGAGACTAAGTAGCAGGATTATAACAAATTTTTAGGGAGGAGTTAAAATTCTATCAGGGCTGGGCTGAAGGCTCAAAGCAGCAAGGCTTGCCTTTTTATAAGGTCTTTCATGACCGCCAACCTTCCTAGTGTATTTTATAGCCAGTTTGGTACTTTTTAATTTTAGTCATCATTGTCATCTAGAAAATGTGGCAGCTAAATTGCTCCACATCTCACAAACAACAATAAGATTGACGATCAGATCATATATTTTTGATGTTGGTTATAGAATAAATATTGGCCACTATATTGCTTTTCTTTGAATATTGCGATGGGATCTTTTCTGCAACTGCACAGGGCAGATACAACCGTTTTAAGTCCCATTCAACAGGCAGCATCCACGACAGCACTGTTAATCAACCTAGTTATTGTACTGAAATCTCTAATGAAATGTGGATCCTCAAACTTGGGATTTGGATTTAAAAGTTTTGCCATGTCTGATATCAGGAAGTGAAATCTGTGGGTAAGAATCCTCAAGTTTGTCAATATGGTACAGATTTGTGCAATGAAGTTAATCATGAAAGTTAGGTGAAAATGAATAGACATGATTGTTCTCGACTGTTGGGGATTTTAGTTATGCACTTTTTTTTAGTCCTGTTCAAACTCATTACGTGACCACTATATTAGTTCAACATTTGCTTAATGTACGCTATCCATTGTCTAGTATATTAGTAATGAATAATTACAACACTGAATTTACTTGGAAAGGCAGGTAGCTGTGGAGAATTAATAAGGTTCCCTGTACATGAGAGATTTGCGACATCAGTTGGCATTAGGATTTAAAACCTTTTTTAATAATACAATTTGTGCAATAAACAATTAATCCACATAGCTACTGTACTGGATTTCTTGTCTTATAATTGTCCCTCAAATGTTTGAAATGCTTAAGGCAGGTTTTGATGACACTTGTGGCTTGCAGACAAGGAAATGCATTTTGAGGCACGAGGAGAATTATCTTGAAATGGCTGCCTGTGAAATAATTTAAATTAATTTTCAACAGCTAGATATTTGAAAGAATACATGTTTGCAAAGTTGCACCAGTTAGCTTTCTCAGATATGTGGTGTGTTATAAAATATCACGTGCAATTAAAAAGGAATATTACAAGTAAAATTGTTGAAATAAGTTAATTTGTATTTTACTTGTTTAAATTTTACAGAAGCACACTACATTTAAAATGCATTTTGATTGGGTTATTGTTAAAGCGAATGATCTTCAAAGCTTGGCAGCACAATAATTATGTGCTAGCTAATCAAAGTTATACTGTTTATCATGATCTTCAATCAGAGGATACACATAAGCTGTTGCAAGTCAGTTAGACTCAATCTAATAGTTTTGTACTTATTGGTTTCTTAAATGGAATCTTTTTCTAATTTAATTGGAAAAGCTTAATTATGTCTTAAAATACTTTTTGACTACTTTTTCTGAAAATGTAACTTTGTAATTTATGTTTCTCTGCTACAGTTCAAGGCTGTTGAAGTCAGGTTTGCATTGTCAGTTGTCCTGTTTAACACTGAATGAACCGTCCAGGAAATTCGTTGCATGGGATCAGATTTCTGTATATGTTCATGACGTGGCAGATGCCACCTATCATATGGCTTGTAAACAGGACAGACCTGACAGAAGAGCTGCATCTTGCCACATGTTCAGTGAATGATGCCAAACAGCACAAACTGAATAATTTTGGTAGAAATATTTAGCCACTTTTTTTAGTGTTTGCAAGATTTAGAAACAGCTGCCTCTGCATTCTTATTTAATCCTTTATTCTTTAACTTATCTGCGATTTCCGAGTGTTAGTTCACTGCAATGGTAACACATGGCCTTTGTTTAGATGCTCTGGGTTTTATTCTCTTGGAAGGACGATATGCTAATATCCCCAGAATTTCAATGTGTTAGTGAGGGAAGACAACTCGGGAAGAAGAATTTTATACAGTAATATTGGTAATTAAGGAAAGCAATATAAAAGTAGGAAATAACTAATAGAAAGATAAAGAGACTTGTGCACAATTAATAGGAACAATTAAATTGAGTGATTTGATGGCATAGCAAACACTTTAGGGTTGAGATGTTACAAATGTTCTTTCTGGGATGTATTGTAAGCAGAAGGCTGAGGTGGTATTGTATGAATACTTGAACTATTTTATCATTATTCTCCATCTCTTTGAAACAGCTCCTCCATTGATTCTGTCAATTTTGTTTTTTTTGTTTTGATCTGTTTGTTCTTGTGCCCAATTCCTGGCAGATTCTTACTGGGATGTTTTGCTTCTAGGTACTTTGTTGGGCAAATGGGTGTACTTTTGCTTTTGTATATGTTTCATAAATTAAAAAACCTTGTATTTATGTAAAACCTTTGTGAACAACAGACAACTGAAAGTGTTTTACAGTCAATAAATTTCTTTTGAAGTGTAGCCAACGTAATGTAGGAAATGTGGCAACCAACGTTCACACAAACTTTCACAAATAACAATGTGATAATGACCAGAGATAGTAGGAACTGCAGATGTTGGAGAATCTGAGATAACAAGGTGTAGAGCTGGATGAACACAGCAGGCCGAGCAGCATCAGAGGAGCAGGAAGGCTGACGTTTCGGGCCTAGACCCTTCTTCAGATTTTCTGAAGAAGGGTCAAAGACCAAAACGTCAGCCTTCCGGCTCCGTTGATGCTGCTCGGCCTGCTGTGTTCATCTAGCTCTACACCCTGATAATGACCAGATATTCTTTTTTTGTGCTTGGGGAATAGATATTGGCCAGGCCACTTGAGAAATCTCTTGCCATTCTTGGAAACAGTGCAGTGGATTCCTTTTTATATCCACTTGAAAAGGCAGATGGGGCCTCAGTTTAATATCAGTTCTGAAAGTTGCTGCTGTTTGTCCTCTGGATTTGGTCAGCAAAAGATCCAGTAAACAGAAGTATGACCTGTGTTTAAATATTTGTATTGGAATGGTATACTTAATTTTGCATCCTTAGGCACTTTCTTATCTGCTCTGCCAATTCATTTGCATCATTTTCCTGCTCCAACCTGTACCCTCATCACTCAAATGGATGTTTGCATAACACTTGTTTCTCAGCTTGACATTTAGCATTTTTCAAGAGTTTTATTCGTAGAATATGTACAATAAATATCTTCATCAGGAACTCTGGTCAGCTGCATGTTTATACAATTTGCAATCTTGATTGTTTTGTTAGTAGCAACCATTAATTGTGTTAAATACTTTTACTAAAGCACTTAGCCATTGAATTTGTGTATTTGTTTTCAATGTGCACATGTCTATAAGCTTTTTTTCAAGATTCAAACAATATTTCCCAAGCTTTATGTATGATGCAATTTAGGAATAATTTGCACTGTAGGGACCATGAACAGTTGCTCATTGAAGGCACACTGAGATGGGGCATGAGAATGGAGAATGAGCAAAGACATAAGCTGGTAGTTTGGAACAAATAAAATGAGAATAGAGCTAAGTATAGCCAAATGTTTAGAATAAGAGCAGATTTCTTGTAACGTGCTCCTTGTTAGTTTATGATTGTTTGAAAAATAAATATTTCACAATGTCCTAACAATAATAAAACCTCAGAAGTTTGGTGTAAAGTAACTGCTGGAACTTTTTGGCAGAGGAAACTACATAAAAAGAACATGTAAAGACTACATAATTTTACTCCTTTCATTTTTGGTCTGTGGACTTAAAAGGAAGATGCAGATAGTTTTGCTATAACGCATGTTTTGTTAATGCAAATTGGCTATAACATGATTGATGAATAATGGACACTGTTTGGATTACGCGAACTTTCTGCTGTATAGGTAAAGCGATATCCCTATAAATGGGATAATCTGTGGTGATTTTCTATAGCGTGAGGGCACACAAGAATGCAACTATCGCGTTAGAAGAGAACTACATATACTGCTTCAAACCAAGGAGACTGTGCAAAGATTTGGTGACAGTTTTAAAAACCATGCTTACTGTATCACATTGAATTGTAAACAGTATTAAGTTTTCCTAAGACCGAGAACAGAAGCAGACACCAAGAAGCCAATGGATTTTGAACCAAGAGAAAATTGCTCGACAACAGTGTTCGGTTTTGCTCCTGACAACCTGAAAACCAGTGCAGCAGAGATCCTCCTGACCTGTAGAGCAAGAGACCTGGAAAAATGACTTTGATAGTTTGACTAATCTTTTTGCTTTTGAGGACTCTAAGAACAGTGGGGCTTGATTTTCCAGTGCACTGTCCTAGTGAATTGTGACAAAGTTGTAATGGATTTCACCAAATCATTCCCTTGGAAGAATGTAAGACTTTCTTATTGTAAAATTCTCATAAATTACATTATCAACCAGGACTGAGTATATGGAATTGTTGGGTAATCAGGTCTATGTTTTATTTAGTACTAATCTAATTGAGTTTATAAGCTTGTAAATGGCTTGAAATCAGAATATACAGTTTAAATTCTGCAATTGCAGCCTAATGCAGGGTTTTCTCATGGGTTTCAGTGGAAAAAAACTAACCTGTCTGGACATACTACAACACATTTCCTATGTAAGTGGGACTTGCCTCTGAGCTGGAAGGGCTCGGTTCATGAATGCTATCACTGTGCCTCGCAAAGCCCTAGGGTTCCATTGAACAAACAAACTAATTAATAACGAGCTGCAACTGGATCCTGAAGTGCTTCAGATATGTCTTTTATGTTAAAAGCATATAAAAGTAGCCAATTTGCTGTGACTTTGCAATTGGAGTGCAACTTACAATAGAGTGCAGAAGTTAAGTGATAGGCTGAATGAAGCAGAGGAAAGGAAAAATGTGTTTTGTTGCTTTTGATATGCCAAATTTTTTTCCAGCTTACAAAATTGGTTCTTGCTTTGCTATGGGAGAAAAAGTTGATTAATGGTGAGTATCTGGTATGTGATTTAGGTTTATTCTATTCATATGGTTCAAAATAGTTTAGTCGCTTGGTGATAAAGTTAATAAAATATATAAAACATGACCAAACATACAGTTGAATGCACTAATTATGTAGTTCCTTAGAAGACAGTGAGACTGGCAGAACAGGTGATGTGTCGCAATTACAGGATGTGGGAGTTCCTGGATCCCAATGTGGTTCAGAGCAAATACGTTTGAAGTAAGTGTTTGAAATTTGAGCAGCTACCAAATACGTCTGTGGCAAGTGTTTGAAGTTCGAGCAGCTTCAGCTCACCTCTTAAGAACTGGAGGCTGAACTGCAGTCACTGCAATGCATCAGGGAGGGCAAAGGTTTCCTGGACTTTTTGTACCAACTGTAAGACGTATCTTTTAGAGTTGGATTGTCTGATTTAGGTCAAGACATGATTCATGGGAATGGTATACTGGACCCTGACACTGACGGTGTAGCAGGGTGAGGCATAAAGGAAGAAATGATCAGAGCTTGCCAGAAAAGCATGGCTATAATCATGGAAAATATTAGTTTACATATTAAATGGAAAAATTATCTGGGGGAAAAAGTAGCCGAGCTGAGTACATAGAATATTTTCGGGATAGTTTCTTAAAATAGTACTTCTGGAGCTGACCATAGAGCAAGCTTTACTAAACCTGGTATTATTCAATGAGACGGGATTAATTTATGGTTTCATGGTGAAGTCATGCTGAGTTTGCAGTCACCATAATATGACTGATATTTTGGTTTCAGTTCCAGGAAGAGAAGATTGGGTTTGAGATTTATTTTCTGAAATTTAAGTAAACACATTTATGCTGGGGCGGCATGGTGGCTCAGCGGTTAGCACTGCTGCCTCACAGCGCCAGGAACCCAGGTTCGATTCCAGCCTTGGGTGACTGTGTGGAATTTGCATGTTCTTCCCATATCTGGATAGGTTTCTGCTGGGTGACCAGTAGGGTCTTGGATAGTGTTGTAGAACAGAGGGACCTAGGGGTTCAGGTACGTAATTCTTTGAAGTTTGTGTCACACATAGACTGGTTAGTTAAGATTTTTAGCACGCTTGCCTTCATTGCTCAGTCCTTTAAGTAAGGAGTTGGGAAGTCATGTTGAGGTTGTACAGGACATTGGTGAGGTCTCTTCTGGAGTACTGTCCATTTCTCATTGCCGTGTTACAAGATGGATATTATCAAGCTAGAGAGGGTTCAGAAGAGATTTACCAGGATGTTGCCTAGTATGGAAAGTTTGAGTTATAAAGGAAAACTGGGATAGGCTGGGACTTTGTCAGTGGAAGCTAGGAGTTGAGATGCGACTTTATAAAGGTTAATAAAATTATGAGAGGTATTAATCAGGTTAATGGCAAGTGTCTTTTCCTAGGATGGGGCATTTAAAGACTAGAGGGATATTTTTAAGGTGAGAGGAGAGAGATGTTAAAAAAAGAGACATGAAGAGCAAACTTTTTACACGGCCGATGGCTTGCGTGTGGAATGAACTTCCTGAGGAAGTGGTGGATGCGGGCACAGTTACAACATTTAAAAGACACTTAGATAAGTACATGAATAGGAATAGTTTGGAGTGATATGAGTCAAGAGCAGGCAGGTGGCACTACATCTATTTGGGATTACGTTCGGCATGGACTGGTTGGACTGAAGGGTCAGTTTCCGTGCGGATGACTCTGACTCTGTGAACAGGTTAGGTGGATTGGCCATGCTAAATTGCCTGTAGTGTCTAGGGATGTACGAAATAAGTGGATTAGCCATGGTAAGAATGGGGTTACGGGGATAGGGTAGAGGCTGGAGCTGGGTGGGATGCTCTTCGGAGAATCGGTGCATTCAATTATTGGACACTTTGATTCTTCTGCTAGGCAGCGTTTGACAAGATTTAATAGAATTATTGTTATAGGGGACTGTTCTGCCAGGGGCATAAACAGGAGATTCTGTGGCAGTGGGCGTAAATCTAGTATGGCTTGTTGCTTTCCTGGTGGTAGGGTTGAGGATGTCTTTAAACATTTCAGACAAATTGTTAAGGGTGAGATTGAGAAGCCAGAAATTATTGTACACATTGGTAGGAATGACATTATTAGGAAAAAGATTAAAGCAGTACAGAGGGAATTGAAGAGGTTAGGTAAAGATTAAAAAAGAGAACCTTGAAATTAGTAATTTCTGGTTTACTCCCAGCACCAAACTCAAACGAGGGAAGGAACAAAAGGCTGAGAGAGATAAATCAACGGCTAAAGAGCTGGTAGTTGTTCAGGGATTCAGGTTTTTGGACAATTGGAATGTCTTTTGGGATAGAAGGGACTTGTTCAAAAAGGATGGGTCTAACCTAAAACTGGAAAGGGAACAATATCTTAGGGAGATTTGCTCATTCCATTAAGGGAGACTTTATACTGATAGAGAAGGGGAGTGGAGGAATTCTAAGTAGTGGTGTAAACAGAAGGATTGATGGAGAAGGTTCTGAAAGTGAGGAGCGCATGTCAATTAGAAAAGAAAGATGAGAGCGTCAGAGTATGTAGTAACTGTATTACCGCCCCATCAGTCTACTCTCGATCATCAGTAAAGTGATGGAAGGTGTCATCAACAGTGCTATCAAGCAGCACCTGTTCAGAAATAACCTGCTCAGTGACGTCCAGTTTAGGTTCCGCCAGGGCCACTGGGCTCCTGATCTCATTACGGCCTTGGTTCAAACATGGACAAAAGAACTGAATTCCAGAGGTGAGGTGAGAGTGCCAGCCCTTGATGTCAAGGCTGTATTCGACTGAGTGTGTCATCAAGGGGCCCTAGCAAAACTGGAATCGATGGGTATAGGGGCAGACTCTTCGGTGGTTGGAGTCATACCTGACACATAGCAAAATAGTTGTGGTTGTTGGCGGTCAATCATCTCAGCTCCAGGACATCTCTGCAGGAGTTCCTCAGGGTAGTGTCCCAGGCCCAAACATCTTCAGCTGCTTCATCAATGACCTTCCTTCCATCATAAGGTCAGAAGTGGGGATGTTTGCCGACGATTACAAAATGTTCAGCACTATTTGTGACTCCTCAGATACTGAAGCAGGCCATGTTCACATGCATCAAGACCTGGTCAATATCCAGGCTTGGGCTGACAAGTGGCAAGTGACATTCACGCCACACAAATGCCAGGCTATGACCATCTCCAATAAGAGACAATCTGACCACTGTCCCTTGACATTTAATGGTGTCACCATCAATGAATCCCCCACTATCAACATCCTGGGGGTTATTATTGATCAGAAACTCAACTGGACTCACTACATAAACACAGTGGCTACAAGAGCAGGCCAGAAGCTAGGAATACTGCAGCGAGTAACTCACCTGCTGACTCTTCAAAGACTGTCCGCCAACTACAAGGCACAAGTCAGGAGCATGATGGAATACTCCCTGCTTCACTGGATGAGTGCAGCCCCAAAAACACCTCAAGAAGCTTGACACCATCCAGGACAAAGTAGCCCGCTTGATTAGCATTATATCCACAAGCATTCACTCCCTCCACCACTGAAACTCAGTAGCAACAGTGTGTACTATCTTCAAGATGCACCTCCAAAATTCACCAAAGATCCTCAGACAGCACCTTCAAAACCCACGACCACTTCCATCTAGAAGGACAAGGGCATCAGACATATGGGAACACCACCAGCTCCAAGTTCCCCTCCAAGCCACTCACTATCCTGACATGGAAATATATCGCTGTTCCTTCACTGTCGCTAGGTCAAAATCCTCGAATTCCCTTCCTAATACCATTGTGGGTCAACCCACAGCAGGAGGACTGCAGTGGTTGAAGAAGTCCACCTTCTTAAGGGCAGCTAGGGATGGGCAAGAAATGCTGGCCAGCCTGCAATGCCCACATCCCACAAACGAATAGAAAAAGATTCTCTGAAGAACTAAATTTGCATTTATTTCAATGCAAGTAGTCTTACAGATAAGGCTGATGAACTCGGGACATGTTTAAGAACATGGGATTGGGACGTCATAGCTATTACAGAAACCTGGCTGAGAGATGGACAAGACTGGCGGCTCAATGTTCTGGGTTTTAGAGGCTACAGGAAGGATAGAAAAGGAGGCAAGAAAGGAGTGGAGGGGGGGATGTGGTGTTTTTGTTTAAGGAATACATTGCTGCTGTAACTAGGGAAGATATTTCTGAAAAATCATCCAGTGAAAACATATGGGTAGAAATTACAAACAAGAGAGGAAAGATCACTTTAATGCGATTGTACTGCAGGCCCCCAATAATAAGAGGGAAATTGAGAAACAAATATGCAGGGAGATCTCCGATATATGTAAGCATGATAAGATTGTAATAATGGTTGATTTTAATTTTCCAAACATTGACTGGCGCTACAATAGTGTTAAAGGGTTGGATGCTGAAGAATTTGTCAAATGTGTTCAAGAACATTTTCTTTATCCATATGTGAATACTCCTACTAGAGAAAGAGCAAAGTAGACCTTCTTTTGGGCAATAAGGCAGGGCAGGTTTCTGAAGTAAAAGTGGGGGAACACTTTGGGCCTAGCGATCATAATTCAATTAGTTTCAAAATGGTTATGGAAAATGATAAGCTTTCCATAAAAGTTAGTTTTTAATCGGGGTAAGGCAAATTTTAATGGTATAAGACAAGAACTTTCAAAAGTTGATTGAAGTCGACTGTTCACAAGTAAATGGACGTCTGACCAGTGGGAGACGTTCAAGAGTGTGATGGTGAGAGTTCAAAACCATTATGTTCCTGTTAGAGTGAAGGGTAAGGCTGGTAAGATTAAGGACCAATGGATGAATAAAGATATTGAGGTTCCAGTCAAGAATAAATGAGAATCTTATTTTAGATGTAGATGACTTGGTTCAATTGAATCTCTTAAGAATGCCCCAACACACTCTTATAATTAAGAAAGAAATCAAGAAGGCAAAGAGGGGATATGAGATAGCATTGGCAGGTAAAGTTAAGAATAATCCAAAGAGATTCTACAAATGCATTAAGAGCAAGAGGGTAACTAGAGAGAGGGTAGGGCCTCTTGAAGATCAAAGACGTTGCCTTTGTGTTCAACCCCAGGAGATGGGAGAGATGCTTTGGAGAAAGAAATAGAGTCCAGAGAATGCAGAGAAATAAGCTTTGATGTTTTAAAAACCAATTCATAGCACAGAATAGGAAGTTCAGGAGGACAGAGAATATCAAGGTGGATAAATCTCTGGGACCTAATCTAATGTATCCTAGAACATTGTGAGAAGTAAGGGAGGAAATTGTGACACCCCTTGCAGAAATACTCGCATCATCTATAACTGTGGGTGAGGTGCCTGATGACTGGAGAAAAGCTAATGTTGTACCTTTGTTTAAGAAAGGTTGTAAGGAGGAACTGGGGAACTATAGACCTATGAGTCTGACTTCGGTGTCGGTAAATTGTTGGAGCTGATTACAAAGGACAGGATTTATGGACATTTAGAGAGGCACAAATTGATTAGGTATAATCAGCATGGTTTTGTGCAAGGAAAATCGTGTCTCTCAACCTTGGTTGAGTTTCTTGAGGAAGTTACCAAAAAGATTTGTCATTTTTATTAATCATTTGGATGAGAATATAGAAGGCATGGTTAGCAAGTTGCAGATGATAACAAAATTGGTGGCGTAGTAGACAGTGAAGAAGATTACAAATGGATCTTGATCAAATGGGACAGTGGGCTGAAAAATGGTGGATGAAGTTCAATCTGCATAAATGCAAGGTAGTTTGGTACACCAGGAAGCTTATACAATTAATGGTAGGGCCTTGGGTAGTGTTATAGAGCAGAGGGACCTAGGGGTGCAGGTACATAATTCTTTGAAGTTTGTGTCATACATAGACAGGCTGGTTAAAAAGGTGTTTGGTACGCTTGCCATCATTGCTCAGTCCTTTGAGTATTCCTATACTCTAGTTGGGAATTCATGTTGAGGTTGTACAGGATGTTAGTGAGGACTCTTCTGGAGTACTATGTTCAATTCTAGTCGCCCAGTTACAGGAGAGATATTATCAAGCTGGAGAGGATTCAGAAGAGATTTACCAGGATGTTGCCTGGTATGGAAGGTTTGAGTTATAAAGAAAGGGTGGATAGGCTTGGACATTTTCCATTGGAGCATAGGAGGTTGAGAGGTGACCTGACAGAAGTTTATAAAATAAAGAGATGTATAGATAGAGTTAATGGTAGTTGTCTTCTTTCTAGGAGGGGAATTTAAAGACTAGGGGGCACATTTTTAAGGCAAGAGAGATTTTAAAAAAGATATGAGACACAATTTTTTCTACCCAGGGGATGGTTCGTGTGTGGAATGAACTTCCTGAGGAAGTGGTGGATGCGGGTACAATTACAACATTTAAAGGACGTTTGGATGGATATATGAATAACAAAGGTTTGGAGGGATATGGACCAGGAACAGGCAGGTGGGACTAATTTAGTTTGGGATTATGTTCAGCATGGACTGATTGGCCCGAAGGGTCTATTTCCATGCTGTATGGCTGTATGACTCTATGACTCTATGACTCTGACTTCATGGATCGAATGACCTCCTTTCTGCACTGTCAGAATTCTCTGATTCGGGCTCTTTAACTTAATTTGCCAGTTCACTTTAAAGAATATAAGGGAATAGATGCATACCAAGAAGTCAGGAAATTTCCAAGGATGGACCCACCATCAGTGGTTTATGAGAAAATGGCAGATGATTTGAATAGGCATTTTGCAGAACTATAGAGAATACAAGTAACATCCCAGAAGCAGCCATAAATTAGGAAATGGAAGGGACGGAGGAAGGAAGTGGGGGAAAATCATAACTGCCAGAGAAGTGGTACTGAGCACTTTATTGGAGCTGTATGCTGCACAGTGTCCAGGTCCTGATGAACTTAATCCTAGGCCTTGATAGGAGGGCCTCATGCAGTAGTTGATGCATTGGTTTTAATTTTCCAAAACTCCCTTGATTCAGAGATGGTTCTAGTATTTTTTATTTATTCAGTTGTGAGATGTGGCCATCGCTAGCTGGCCCTTGTTTATTGCCTGTCCCTAGTTGCTGTTAGGAAGGTGTTGGTTAGCTGCTTTCTTGAACTGCTGCAGCCCATCTGCTGTAAGTTGACCCATAAGGATGTTTGGGGGAGTGGGGAGGTGGGGAACGAAACTCAGGATTTTGACCTAACAACAGTGAAGGAGCGGAGATGTATTTCCAAGTCATCTCTGAGGATGGTGAGTAGCTTGGAGGGGAATATAAAGGTGGTGATGTTCCCAAGTTTCTGCTATCCTTGTCCTTTTAGATGGAAGTGGCTGTGGGTTTGGAAGATGTTGTCTAGGGGCATTTGTGAATTACCGTGCTGCATCTTGTAGATGGTACACTGCTGCTATGGTGGATGTTTGTGGATATGGTGCCAATCAAATGGGCTGCTTTGTCCTGGAATGATGTCAAGTTTCTTGCGTGTTGTTGCAGCTGTACCCATCCAGGCAAGTGTGGAATATTCCATCACACTCTGACTTGTGCCTTGTAGATGATGGACATGCTTTGGGGAGTCAGGAGGTGAGTTACTTGCCATAATGTTCCTAGCTGCTTATCAGCTCTTGTAGCCACTCTGTTTATGGAAGATGAGCCCAGTTATATGATCAATTGAGTTTCTGGTCAATGATAACCCCAAGAATGTTGATAGTGGGGGATTTAGTGATGTAACACATACTGACTATCAAAGGACGGTGGTTAGATCATCTCTTATTGGACATTGTCATTGTGACTGCCTGGCATTTGCGTAGCGTAAACTTTACTTGACTCCTGCCAGCCCAAGCCTGGATATTGGAAGATAAAAAATGTAATTCCTTTGTTCAAGAAAGGGGGGACACAGACAATAACAAATTACAGACCAGTTATCAGCTGTCATAGGGAAAAGAATACAAGCTATTAAAGATTTTATAGTAGCATACTTGGGTAAGTTCAAAGCACTCACATGACAGCAACACGGTTTTGTGAAAGGGAAATCAATCTATTGAAATCCCTTCAGATAACATCCTGTGGATAAAGGGTGGACGTACTCCACTCAGATTTCCAGAAGATTCCAGATGAATAGTTATTGTAATTTTAAAAAGAACTCCCTGTCAAGTGGTAGCATATTGGCATAGGTAGAAGATTGGGCGAGCTAACAGCAAGAAAAGATTAGGTGTAAATTGAACTTTTTTCAAGCTGGCAACCTGTAATGAGTATTGTGCCACAGGAATTTGTGCTGGGATCTCCACTGTTCACAATTGATATAAATGACTTGGACAAAGGGATGGAAGGTATGGTTACCAAATTTGCTAATGACACAAGAATAGGTAGGAAAGTAAGTTGTTAAAACAACATCGGTTTAAAAAAAGACATGAGTTAAGTGAGTGGAGCAATGATGTGGCAAATGGAGTATAATGTGTGCGAATGTGAAATCATTTTGGCGTGAAAATAAAGAAACATATTATCTAGATGGCCAGACATTGCAAAGTTCTAAGATGCAGAGGGAACTGGGTATCTTCATGAATGAATTGTAAAAGGCTGATATATAGGTAAAGCAAGTAATTAGGAAAGCTCATACAATGTTATCATTTATTGTGTGTGAAGGAATTTGAATACAAAGTAGAGAGGTTATGCTTCAGTCATTTGGATGCTGGTGAGATCACATTTGATGTACTGTTTATAGTATTGATTCTGATACTTAAGAAAAAAAATGTAAATCCTTTGGATGCAGTTCTGAAGGTTAACTGGATCATCATCTGGAATGGATATGTTGTCTTATGAAGGAAGGTTGGACAGGCTAGGCTTGTATCTGCTGCAGTTTAGGAGAATAAGGTGTGACATGATTAAATCGTATAAACTCCTGAACATAGATATGGAGAGGATGTTTCTGCTTGGAGAATCTTGAACTAGAGGTTCCTGATAGAGTAGTTGCCCATTGAAAACATTGTAGAGACAATTAATTTTTCCAAGGGTTGACTGTCTTTGGAACTGTCCTGGTAAAGTTGGTGGCAATACTATTCAAATAGTTTGAAGGCAAAGGTGGATACGTTCGCCTTGAGAAAGGAAGTTGAAAGGTTATCAGGGGTAGGCAGGCTCATCAATTTGAGTTTCAAATCAGATCAGCCATGATCTTAGTGAATGGCAGAGCAGACTCCATAGGCTTTTGCCTATTCCAGTTCCTAACTTGAATATTTCTACGTACAGAATATACAGTTAATCATTTCATTTTTGCACTTGCATACATCATATAAGCAAAACTATGAAAGCTCAATTTGAACAAAGACAACAATTGTGTTACCACAGTTTAAACATCATTGCATTAACCTTATTTACCACTGACATTTTAAAAAATTCCCTTACTTTAATTCTGCAAATGTTTAAGTTGCTTTCAAGAGTCTGATGAAGAGAGTTCAGAGGCATTATGTTCCTGTTAGTAAGGCTGGTAAGAGTAAGGGACAATGAATGAATAAAGATATTGAGACTCTGGTCAAGAATAAGAAAGAATCATATATTAGATATAGACAATTGGAATCAAATGAATCTCTTGAAGAGTATATAGAGTATAGGGGTATTCTTAAGAGGGAAATCATCAGGGTAAAGAGGGGATATTGAGAGCCTTGGCAGATAAGGTTGAGGATAATCCATAGAGATTTTGTAAGTACATTAAGAGCAAAAGAGCAACTGGAGAGGGAATAGGGCCCCTTAAAGATCAACAAAGTCATCTATGTGTTGAACCTCAGGAAATGGGAGCAATACTAAATGAATGTTTTGCATCAGTTTTTACTGTGGAAAAAGAAATGGAGGCTAGAAAATGGGA
>NW_025967811.1:0-25000 GCF_021869965.1 Rhincodon typus | reverse complement strand
ACAGACTTTATCCATTACCCTCTGCCTCCTGCCATTCAACCAACTGTGGATCCAATTTGCCAAATTTCCTTGCATCCCATGGGCTGTTAGTCTCCCATGCAGGATTTTAGCAAAAACCTTGCTGAAGTCTATGGAGAGTACATCAAAAGCATTGCCCTTGTCTAGACACCTGGTCACCTCTTTGAAAGATTCAATCAAGTCCATTGATCTCCCCTTAACAAAACCATTCTGACTGTTTTTGATTAATCCTTGCCACACTAAATGCAGGTTAATTCTGTCTCTCAGAATTGCTTTCCATAGTTTCCCCGCCTTTGAGATTAGACTGACTGGCCTGTAGATTTTTTTTAAATTCCTTATTCCCTTCTCGAATAAAGGTACTACATTGGCTATCCTGTAGTCCTGTGGCACCTCTCCTGTGGCCAGAGAAGAATTTAACATTTTTGGAAGCGCCCCTGTTATTCCCTCCCATGCCTCACTCAGCCTGTGATACATTTCATCTGACCCTAGAAATTTACCCACATTGTTATGGACCAGACCAGGCCTGCAAAATATATTATGGAGATAGCCTGGACCCTAACTTCTTCATCTTTTTCAAAAGGCAAGTATAAGGCACTGTGTTCCAGATATGATTTGATTGGTCCACCACTAAGCTTTAATCAAAACACACGTTATTCTTATAACAAAGTTAAAATACAGCAAAAAGAAGAATTGGCATAACTCACTCTCTTGAAATAATTAACAAGATAATGTATTATTTAACCATTAATTGTCGACTGTTCCAGTGGCTAAGACAATCCAGCAACACAGTTATTATTCTCATGTGCTATCTCTCTCCAGTCCAGAAACAGCATTGCTGCATATTCCTCAGCAACCAGTGTTCCAAAGATTTGATGGTCCTACTCTTTTTCTTTTTTGGAACATGTTGGCCCTATACTCTCTGTATATCCTTCTTGAATGTATCTCACTGTTTTGAGACAGATTTTTCTGAAAGTATCTGCTTCTGGTCCAATCTGCCCATTATTTGATCTTATTAAAATCAGCCTTCTCCCTGTTGGAAACTTTGATTTCAGGCCGTTGCTTGTCCTTTTCTGCACTTACATATTATCCGTTTTGTGATTCATGCACGAGGACATCCAGATCTCAGAGCCCTGCAATTCCTCACCATTAAGATAATATGCTTCTATTTTGTTCTTCTTTCTAAAATGGGCAATTATATATTTTTGAATATTATACTCCATTTGCCAGATCTCTGTCCACATTTTCAGCATTGATCCTATGGCACACCACTCCTTACATCATGCCAACCTGAAAAAGACTTATTTATGCCTGATGTCTGCTATCTGTTAATTCAGCCAGTCTTATTCCCATGTCGATGTGTGCTATCTTCTGCACCTTTTTTTTTAGATATTAATATCCTTTGCTATGGTGTTTTATCAAACACCTTTTGGATATCTTAAGTACAATACATCTACTATGTCCTGTTTACTCACAGCACATGTTACTTCCTCAAAGATCTCCAGCTGGGACTGGGAGTCAAGTCAGTCTCACTGTGAAGTAGACAGGGAGGACATTTCGTTTGGACTGGAGTGGAACTTGGGTTGAGAGGGAAAGGATCTAGTTGTTGTGGTCTGCATGGGTACCATGAACATGGGTAGAACTAGGAAGAAGTTCTACTGAGGGATTACTAGCAGTTCAGACTTAAATTAAAGAACAAAACCACAAATGAGTAATCATCTCAGGCTTACTACCTGAATCCCATGCAAATGATAGTCTAAATAAGATTAGAAAGGTAAATCCATAATTCAAAGATTGTTGTGGGAGAAATAGTTTCTGACTCATGGAACAGTAGCACCAGCACGAGGGAAAGAGAGCTGTTCTGTTAGGACACGTTCCATTTGAACCATAAAAACAAAGAACTGCGGATGCTGGAAATCAGAAACAAAAACAGAAATTGCTGAAGAAGCTCAGCAGGTCTGGCAGCATCTGCGAAGAGAAAGCAGAGTTAACGCTTCGGGTCCAGTGACCCTTCTTCAGAACACTGGACCTGAAATGTTAAATCTGTTATCTCTCCGTGGATGCTGCAAGACCTGCTGAGTGTTTCTAGCAATTTCTATTTTTGCTCCATTTGAACCATGCTGGGACCACTTTCCTGGCAAATTGTAAAACTAACATTTTAAATAGCTCTGTGAACTAATTACTTGGGAGGGGGATTCGGATTCAGTTGAAGAGAAGTTCAGAAAATCATAAGTGAAAGAGGAGAGTGCAGGGTAGTAAAGAGGAGAGTGCAGGGTAGTGAAGAGGTAAATGGTAAATGAAGTGTAAAAAGAAGGGACATAAAATTTAACCAGAAGACTGCAGTAGAAATTAATATCAGAATGAACAATATTGTACAAATTCAAAGCTTGAGGCTCATTTTCATGAGTGCATGCAATCTGTGGAACAAGTTAGATGAATTGCCATATTTGAGTTATTGAGGGTAATGTCTTAGCATGGATTGCGGATAGGTTAACACACAGAAATTGGAGAACTGGGATTAATAGGTAAAAACCGAAAGAACTGCAGATGCTGTAAATCAGGAGCAAAAACAGAGTTGCTGGAAAAGCTCAGCAGGTCTGGCAGCATCTGTGAAGGAGAAAACAGAGTTAATTTTTCGGGTCCAGTGACCCTTCCTCAGAACTGATGGTGGCTGGGAAGACATCAGTTTATATGCAGAAAATAGGGAGGTGGGTGGGGTACGGAGTAAACAATAGGAAGGTATGTTTGGGTCCTTGGATACTGGGGAGGGAGGAGGTAAGTGGGCAGGTGTTGCACCTTCGCCGGTTACAGGTGAAGGTGCTCTAGGGCTGTGGGGAGGTGTTGGGGGTGAAAGAAGTGTGGACCAGGGTGTCCCGGAGGGAACGGTCCCAGTGGAAAGCGGGCAAGGGAGGGGAGGAGAAAGGGTCGGATTTGGTACCTTTCAGGTGAAGCAACACTTCATCTGCACTTCCCAGAATCTAGTCTACTGCATTTGCTGCTCACAATGTGGTCTCCTCTACATTGGGGAAACGAAGCATAGACTTGGCGACTGCTTTGCAGAACATCTACGTTCTACTCGCAAAAAAGACCCTGAACTACCTGTTGCCTGCCACTTCAATGCACCACCCTGCTCCCTGGCCAACATCTCTGTCTCTGGCTTGCTGCAGTGTTTCAGCAAAGCCCAATGCAAGCTGGAGGAGCAGTACCTCATTTTCTGCTTGGGAACCCTACAGCCCTCCGGACTCAATATTGAGTTCAATAATTTTAGGGCCTAAACTCTCCCATGTCCCAGCCCCCTACCCCACACACCAGGCCTTGTTATCACATAGCCTGCCATTATACACCCCCTGCTGTTAGTCACTGACAGTCCCTGTTAACAACTATTCACCCTCCCAGCCTGATCGTTAGCAACTCCTTTGTCTGTCCAACTGTCTTTCTCTCTCTTTGGGCTCTCTCCTATCATTTACTCCCTACCCACCCACCTCCCTATTTTCTGCATATAAACTGACGTTTTCCCAGCCACCATCAGTTCTGAGGAAGGGTTACTGGACCCGAAACGTTAACTCTGTTTTCTCCCTCACAGATGCTGCCAGACCTGCTAAGCTTTTCCAGCAACTCTGGGATTAATAGGTCTTTATTCAGGCTGCAAAGACTTAACTAGTGGAGTCCGCAAGGATCAGTTCTCAGGGCCCCAATTATTTACTATCTGTAATCTGCAAGGAGACATGGAGTCATGGAGTAGATGGGCGCAACTTGGCAGATGGAGCTTAATGTTGGAAAGTGTGATGTCATGTACTTTGATTGGAGGATTCAAAAGGAAGATTATTGTTTAAATAGATTGCAAAAAAATGCAACTTAGATGGATCTGGGTATTCCAGTGTATGAAACACAAGGTTAGCAGATAGGTGTAGCGAGTAATTAAGAAGTCAAATGGAATTTGGTCTTCATTGCTAGGGTATCAGAGCTTAAAAATAAGGAAGTCGTGTTACACCTGTACAAGATGTTGGAAAGGTCACACTTTGAGGACCGTGTATAGTTTGTTATAGTTTTTGTTCAGAAAGGATACGTTGACACTGGGGACAGTTCAAAGGAGATTCACCAGATTAATACTTCCATTCATTCATTGGTGGTCCCTTGCAGTCGAGGATGACTCACTTCCACTCAGGGTGAGTCCATAGCTGGCTGTGCAAATCGATGTGGCTGCTGCAGGCTCTTTTAGACTTGGGGCAGAAAGTGGCCACGGGAAGGGGTGGATGGGGCAATGGTAGGGCAGTGTGCTCCTTTTGCTGTTATCACCTAGCTTCTGCTTTCTCCTGATGGCAAGTCTTGAGGTGCTTGATGCATTCCCAGATGCTCCTCCACTTTGGGTAGTCTTGGGCCAGCGATTTCCAGCTGTCGAGATAAATGCTGCATTTCACCAGTGAGGCCTTGAGAGTATCCCTGAAGCATTTTCTCTGTCCACCTGGGGCTCGCCTGCCATTTTGGAGCGGAGAGTAGAGCACCTGCTTGGGGGATTCTCGTGTCGGTTATGTGGAGGATGTGCCCAGCTCATCATAGCTGATCAAGGGTGGTCAGTGCCTCGATGCTGGGGATATTGGTAAATCATGATCTTGGTGTTGGATCTGATGATGTTGTTCTCAAACACCCTTTTCCTCCGGTGGCCAAAAGCTGCACTAGCACACAGGAGGTGATGCTATATCTCTTCATCGATAGCTGCTTTGGCCAGTAGAACACTCCTGAGGTATTGGAAGTGGTAAACATTCTCTAAGGCTTCCCTGTGGACCTTGATGTTCAGAGTCTTTGTTCCAGAATGCCAGGGCAAGTTGGTGGAGGACCTTCATCTGACAGATGTTCAGGGTGAGACCCGTGCTCTCATATGCCTCTGCAAAGGTGCTGATGATGGTCTGGAGAACATCCTGTAAGATTGCACATGTGCAAACATCATCTGTGTACTGCAGCTCAATGACACTAATACTAATGGCACTAATAAGAAGAATGAAGGGGCTAACTTCCCAAGAACAACTCAACAGACCAGGTCTTCATTCATCAGAGTTTACACTAATAGGAGATGATTGCAGTTACAATAAAAGGGATATTAGTTTAAAACAGAGATGTGAGGGGATTTTTCCTTTGAGTAATGAATGTCTGGAATTCTCTTCCTCAAAGAGATGTAGAGGTTAGATTACTGAAAGTATTTAAAGAGCATATAGGTAGATTTTTGAAGTATTGAGGAGTTGAGAGTTATGAGGAGCTGACACAAATGAGGTTGAAGTCTGGGATAGGTCAGCCATGATTTTAGAATAGCATGGCAGGATGGGGGGCTAAATGGCCCACTTCTGGTCCTGTTTATGTTCTTATGATTAGTTAAACATGATTTTGTCTCCACAAAAGAAATGTTCATTCTACCTGATTATTCTGTAAATATTTAAGTATCCTGGTATAATTGCGTTAATAATAGCCACTAACATTTTTCTTATGAAAGATGTTAAGCTAACTGACCTGTAGTCTCCTGTTTTCTGCCACCCTCCCTTCTTAAATAGAAGGGTTAAATTTGCCACTTTCGAGTCTGATGGAGCCTTTTCTGAATTGAGGGAATTTTCAGTAATTTACACCCTTACTTCGCCTAGTTCATTAGCCACTGGATGAAGGCATCTGGACTCGGACTTCATACAGAACAGTCAATTGGTTTTCTATCGCTTCTGTGAAGTTTCTCCCTCCCTTTCACTACCTGAGTTTACAGCTATTATTGGAATGATTTTTTGCACTCTGTAATGAAGACGAAGTAAAATATTTTTTTCATCTCCTTTACCATTTCTTTATTATCTACTTTACACTTCCCATTCTGACTTTCTAGAAGACCAAGACTCAGTTCATTTTTCTCTTTACTCTGGGATTATTAATCCTGTTGCATTACATAATACCGAGTCGAGTATAATTTTCTGTCTGAACAGTTCTAGAACGTGCTCCTGAGCCAGACTATGCAATATTAACACACAAAGTTTATTATCTTGGTGTGAATCAGTCTTACTTGTCAGAAGGCTGCTCCTACCACTTTAGTTGTCTGAAGCTCAGCTGCTCATGTTTAACTTGTGTCAAATCCTGGTGCCCCATCACTCCTATGCTCGTTGACTACCAGCAAGACAACATCTTGATGTCAAGATTTTTTTGTCTTTATTTTCAAATCTCGCCATGACTTTACCTCTCTCTATCTCTGTAATCTCCAGCCTCACAACTCTGTGTGCTGTTCTGATTCTAGTGAATCTCCAGTTGTTATCATTGGACCATTGGTGGCTCCACTTTCAGTTGTCTTGGCACGAAGCTTTGTAATACCCCCTCTACATCTCTTCACCTTTGTTTCTTACTTATGAACAATTCTTTCAACCTGAAATAAAAGTTGAAGTGCTGGAGAAACTCAGCAGGTCTGACAGCACCTTTGGATTCTTTCCATGGATGCTGCCAGACCTGCTGAGTACCGACAGTACTTTGTCTTTATTTCAGATCTCGAGCATCTGCTTTTATTTGAGTGCATAATTCTCTAAACTTTCCTCCTTTTATTAAGCTTTTGGTCACCACCTTATATGGTTAGTTTTCATTATTTTGATTTTTTTCTCAGCATGTTTTATTTCGTTAAAAATGCTATATAAATGTGTGCCATTCTTATTGTAGTTGGACATTCTAATTGTCTTGCTGAAGTGGTTTAGTTTGTGAAGGTAAAGTTGAATCACACCTGTAAGTAATTTACAACAAAGTTTATAGCCCTGTTTATATTGCCGAACCATTTAACAGTCATGAAAAGCTCTTTCTGCTACTTGTACTTGGCCTCCATGAGCTCCACTCAGTGACGTTTGAAGTGGTCAGTGCCTTTGCGATGCTTCTTCACCCATCTTTGCATTCTAGAGCAAGGAATTCCTGTGTCAGAGCAGATGTTGTATTTAGGGAAGTTTTCAGGATGTCCATGTAGTATTTCCTCTGCCTTCCCGATTGCTTACCGTTGTGGAGCTCAGAGTAGAGCACTTGTTTAAGGAGTCTTCTGTTAGGCATGCAGACAATACAGCCTGCAGATTTTTGGCTGATTGTGCATTACTTGTGCCTTTATACTGGGGATGTTGGCTTGGGAGAGGACGCTCACGTTTGTATGCCTATCCTCCCAGTGGATTTGAAGGATCTTGCAAGACAGCACTGGGGATAACTGTCCAGGGATTTGAGGTGTCTGCTGTACATGGTCTATGTTTCTGATACATACAGTTGGGTGGGGACCACGGCTGCTCTGTAAACCATGAGCTAAGTCCTGGGTTTGAAGTCTTGGACTTCAAACGCTCTGTTCCTCAGGTGCCTGAAGGCTGCCGTGGCTCATTAGAGTTGATGTAGGGTTTCAGCGTCAAAATTCTGCTCTCACTGACAGGAGGTATGGGAAATGAACCACATTATCCCTGGGCTCGCCATGGATTTTGATGGTTGGGGATGCAGTGTTGTACGACAGGAGCTGGCTAGTAGCAAACCTTTGTTTTCCACATGTTTAGCCTGAGGCCCATTCTTTCATTCGCATCAGTGAATGCATTGACAATGGTTTATATTTCGGCCTCTGAGTGCTCACACATGCAGGAATTATCTGTGTACTGCTGCTTGATGGCAGAAAGTCGGGTGGTCTTGCTTCTGCCCTGGAGGTGTTGCACATTGAACAGTTTCCCGTTTATCCTGTAGGTTAGCTGCACTCTATTAGGCTAAGGTTTAACTCTGTAGAATCATCGAGAGCAGTATATATTTCAAATGAGGCAAACAAAATAGCCAGTTTTCTGTTGGCAGACCTATAAATCTAAGAATGTTGATATCAACTTGAAGTCTTTGCAGTCAAGTCCACCATAATTGAGCATAAATGCAATCAAGGATTGTGTTAAGACCCTACGTTTTCTAATCTGTGGCAGAGAGTTATATGTGCCATTAGATATTCCTTTGAGACTCTGTTACTAAGAATATCTTTTCAATTCATCAGAATGTCTTGATTGCTCTTGCAATTTGAGCCCTTTTTTATATTTTTCAGTAAGGCAGCTGAGCATCATGTAATGTCATTATAGTGTACTATAATTCTGTTTATATATCTTTGTTTCCTAACTGGCAAGTTAACTTTGAGACAAGTTAACTTTAAAACAAAAGAGGTGGGAGAATTGCATCGCTGATTAGGGATCATATCACCACTGTGTTGAGAGAGGACACATCGGAGAGATCTTGCAGTGAGGCATTATGGATGGAGCTCAGGAATAGGAAGGGCGAAATCACAATGTTGAGTTTTCTGTAGACCTCTGAACAGCCCACAGGAGACAGAGGAGCAGATATGTAGTCAGGTACTGGAAAAGTGTGGAAAAAAAACAGGGTAGTTGGGGTGGGTAATTTCAACTTTCCTCTTATTGAGTGGGACACCCTTAGAGCCAGGGGCTCAGATGGAGAGCAATTTGTTAGATGTGTCCAGGAGGGCTTTTTGAGATAGTATGTTGACAATCCAACCAGAGTGGAGGCCATTCTAGACTTGGTATTAGGGAATGAGCCAAGACAGGTGATTAATATTTCGGTAGGAGAGTGTTTTAGGCTTAGTGACCGTAACTCCATAAGATCTCGAGTAGTCATGGCCAAGGGCAAGAGTGGCCCTCCGGTGAGGGTGCTTATTTGGACAAGGGCCAGTTACATCCAAATTAGATGGGAACTGGGGAATGTGGATTGGGAGCAGTTATTTGAGGACAAATCTACATCTAGAATGTGGGAGGCTTTTAAAGATCAGTTGATTAACGTGTAGGACATGCATGTCCCTGCAAAACTGAAGGACAGGTATGGCAGGATTCAGGAACCTTAGATGACAAGGCACTTTGTAAGTTTAGTCAAAAGGGAAAAGAAAACATATGATAGGTGGAGGCAGCTACAACTTGACGAAGTCCTTGAGAATAGAGAAGTTAGGAAGGAACTTAAATGCAGAATTTGGAAGGCTAAAAGAGGTCATAAAATGTTTTTAGCAACAGGGTCAAGGAGAATCCTAAGGCTTATTATGCATATATTAGAAGGAAGAGGGTAGCAAGGGAAAGAATAGGCCCACTCTAGGACAAAGGAGGGAAGTTACATGTAGAGCCACAGGAAGTGGGAGAGATCCCTAATGAGCACTTTGTATCGGTATTCACCAAGGGGAAGGACATGACAGATGTTGAGGTCAACAATGTGTGTGAGAATACTCTAGAGAATGTCAGTATTTTGAAGAAGGAAGTTTTGGGTATCCTAAATTGCATTAAGGTAGACAAGTCCACCATACACACACACATGCAACCTATATTAATTTATATTTTACAGAAAGCATCTTTATTACACTTGAATAAAGCTTAGTGAGTTTTCCCCGAAACTGGTCTTGATTTTGGTTCACGAGTGGGATTTAAATTTCTCTTTTTTTTTATGCTGGCTCAATTACCTTACACAATTGAGATCCGTCCTGCTGCTTTTCTGTAAATTCACTCAAATAAATGTATTTTTTGTCATGTTGACAATTTTAAACACTTTACTGCGTGGTAAAAGCTTACCATACTTGTACTATGTGATTCTGGTAACTCATGCAAACATTTCAGTTGTCTGTTAATTAACTCTCCACATTGCTTTCAATGTTGAAAGCAATAAGCTTACCTTAATTACCAGTTCTCTTAATTTGTTTGCAATTAAAATTCCACTCCCTTATTATGCATATATTTGAGAAATATGCAAATATAATATATTTTACTGTGAATTTTGGCTCTTCAGTTGCAGAATCAGTACAATGTATAATTCATTCTCTAAGCTTACTGCATGTTAAGTCACATTCTCCTGACTTCTCCCCATATCACTGCACATTCTTCCCTTTTTATATGTGACATCAAAATCACAAGCAGCTTCATGGAAAGAAAAATAAATTTGTAGGAGATAATGAATAGTAAAAATTCCAGTTGCTTACAATTTCAATACACCATCTTGCTGACCTGCTCAGATTTCTGTCCTCAGCCTGCTGAAGTGTTCAGTGAAGCTCAACATAAACTGCAGCAACAGCACTTCATTTTACATTTCTGCATTTCACAGCTGTAGTGATTGTAACTAAGTCAACCAGCTGGACCTCATAGAATATACATTCTCTAATTGGGGCTGTTAACCTGGTCGAATCAGGGAGACCTGGCTGACATTAAAGGGTGAATGTCAGAGATATTGAGGGCTGAATGTCTGACGCAGTCCTATTGTCAAAGGCTATGTACTTGTAACTAAAGAGTGATTGGTGATGGTATGCTGGCCTCTGAAGAATTATTTTAAATGGTGACGAGAGTAAAGCATGATCCTGAAGAAACTTGGGAAGTTTGAGTCATTCAGCCTTGTTGTCGAGGATTGGGCCCAGTATGTGGAAAGAATACATTCTTTTTTTCTGGGCAAACAATATTGGTGGCAGATGAAAAACATGAGTAATTCTTGTGACAGCTTGTGGCACTGACACTGTCTAGCATATGGCATTAATGATGAGACTATGCAAAAATGCCTATTGGCTGAAGCTCAACGAGACTTCAAAAAGGCAGAATAATTGGCTTTATCATTGGAAAGTGTGGCAATCGAGCACGTGACTTGGCAGGTATTCTGATGGAAGTGGACATCCTTGCTAGTCCTGCTGACCTTGCGGAACACCACTTGAGTGCAGGCAATTGCATAGCCTCACTCAGGAAATACCCTGCTGAGTAACTCTAGGTTGGCCTCGGCAAAATCCCAAAACAAAGCAAAGTCTTTTGGCCAAGCAGTTAAAATTTTCTTCAGGATCTTGCTAATTAAGAGATTGTTTTTGTTGTTGATACACGGATTCGGGACTGCAACAGAGTCCTATGAGAATTAAATGGAGTAAGATAACTCATAGGCCAGTATCCAAGAGGATGTGCAAGAGAATTCATACCCTAGGTACTCCATCTGATCTGTTTGCATCAGTTAAATTGCTTAGCAACATTCAAATCAGAACTAGTCCAGATAAATGTCTGTTTAAATAACCGTCCAGTTCAAATGGAGGTCGATACCGATGCACCTTAATTACTTGCTGTACCTTAATCACTCCTTAATCACTCATCCTTTAAAATATATGTTCTCTGATCTGAATCCATTTATAATGGTATTCCCCATCTCGGGATCACTTCTACTATTATTCAAGCAACATGTAGGGCTCAACGTTATTGTGTGGGATAAACTTATATCCGCCCAGTAAATTAGTCGCTAAGGACCAAACTGAAATGGAAGTGGTCCTGTGAAATCTATTTGTAACTGCTCCCATGGCATCTCTTGTTAGGGCTGGTATGACAGTGGGGATCTTGTCTGGTCATCCAGGTTATTGTGGGCACCTACCAGTCATTCCTGACTGTTTTGCTATGTGTCTTCCCATTCCTTACTACCACCAGCATCAGGCCATTCTCCTCCGCGTGGCTTCCATTTCATATCGTTTTCTTCTGTCGTATATTTTCATGACGTTTTGCCAAGTGCAGGGTGGTGTTGCCATCCTTTCCTCTCTTCACCAGATGCCGTCGGCACCTTTTTACTGCCTCTTGTTCTTCCCAATGTCCTTTCTTCCTCTTCCATGTTCTTTTATAAATGTACCATGTTTACTTCCTCCACCCAGTTGCTGCTGCTGTCACCTGATGTTCAGGACCTGCTGCAGCTCCCTACTTAGCTGCCTTATCTGCCCATTGGTTACTCAATTGGATGATGTCAGTTCCCTCCTGATGTGCTTTAACTTTTATTACTGCTGCCTCTAGTGATAGTTTAACAGCTTCCAATAATTCTTTAAATACTGTCTCATGCTATATATGCTGTTCTCCTGAGGTGATTTCCCACTTTCAACTTCATGTTACAATGTAATCATGTCCCTCCCCAAATTATCTACTGTCTGTATAAATGTTAGTTTGTTGAGTGTATATTATTGTGATAATCTGTACCCAACATTTCAATTTGTTTTCAAGATTCTATTTCTTCTCTCCACCATACTAAAGATATGCTGGTCATGATCAATATCTGATATATTGCCCACCTACATATTGCCTTGCCTGATAACATTCTCTAACTGAAATTATTGCAGATTCTTAATTATGGCATTTGGGCATAACTTGTTTAACTACCAAATCAAATGGACTCTTAAAGCAATCCTAAAGTTCTCTTTTCTTTGAGCTGTATCCAGCTGGTGGATATTTCTTATTATAGTTTCTAAACTTTCAATTGTTCCAATCCAAACTTTATCTTGTATATACCACTCTCATCTGCACTTGCCTTCACTGTTATTCTGGATTCAAATGAATAACAGGTTCCCTTTAACTCTAACTTCCTTTTTTTTGTCATTAACCATGTTTCCAGAGAAATTACTTGAGTGTCATTGAGTACATCCCTTGTTCCTCCCTTGGCTACGTTTTGAGGAATTAACTAATCTAACGTGCATATTCTTGTTCACATTTTCCTCTTATTCATTCTACTTAGCAGGTCTGCATTAAAAAATGAATTTAAAAAAAAACTTCTACAATATTCAGTAACTCTGGTTTGATGCCCAGTTTGGGCTCTACCCAGGTCATTCAGCTCCTTACCTCATTTCAGACTTGGTTCAAACATGGACTGCCTTTGACATCAAGACCACACCTGACTGGTGACCCTTGCGTCAGTGGTGGGTAATTGGAGGGGATTCTGAGGGACTGTATTTACATGCTTTTGGAAAGGCAAGATCTGATTAGGGATAGTCAACATGGCTTTGTGCATGGGAAATCGTGTCTCACTGACTTGATTGAGTGTTTTGAAGAGGTGACAAAGATGATAAATGAAGACAGAGTGGTAGACGTTGTCTATATCGACTTCAGCAAAGCATTTAACAAGATTCTGCATGGTAGACTAGTTAGGAAGGTTAGATCAAGTGGAATCCATGGGGAGCTAGCCAACTGGATACAAATTGGCTTAAAGGTAAGAGATAGAAAGTGGTCGTAGAGGGTTCCTTTTCCAACCAATGATTTACCACAAGCATTGATGCTGGGTCCACTGCTTTTCGTCATTTTATATAAATGATTTGGATGTAGAGATAGGAGGCATAGTTAGTAAGTTTACAATGACACCAAAATAGGTGGTATGGTAGACAGTGAAGAAGATTATGTCAGAATACAACAGGACGTCGATCAAATGGGCCAATGGGCCGAGGCGTGGCAGATGGAGTTTAATTTAGATAAATGTGAGATGTTGTATTTTGGTAAGATAAATCGGGATAAGACTTATACAGTTAATGGTAGGGCCCTGGGGAGTGTTGTTGAACAAGGAGACTTTGGGGTGCAGGTGCATAGTTCCTTGAAGGTGAAGTTGCAGGTAGACAGGGTGGTGAAGAAGGCATTTGGCATACTTGCCTTCATTGGTCAGTGCATTGAGTATAGGAGTTGGGATGACATGTTGCGGCTGTAGAGGACATTGTTGAGGCCATTTTTAGAACACTGTGCGCAATTCTGGTCGCCCTTCTGTAGGAAGGATTTTGTTAAAC
Source organism: Rhincodon typus (assembly GCF_021869965.1). Classification (NCBI taxonomy): domain Eukaryota; kingdom Metazoa; phylum Chordata; class Chondrichthyes; order Orectolobiformes; family Rhincodontidae; genus Rhincodon; species Rhincodon typus. Next base: position 11,469 of record NW_025967811.1, on the reverse strand, counting down.
TTGAGAGGGTGAGTTACAAGTATGTTGCTGTGACTGGAGGGTTTGAACTGCAGGGAGAGGCTGAATAGGCTGGGTTTTTTCCCCGGGGAGCATTGGAGGCTGAGGGGTGAACTGATAGAGGCTCATAAAATCATGAAGGGCATGGATAAGGTGAATAGCCAAGGTCTTTTTCCTCGGGTGGGGGAGTCAAAAACTAGAGGGCATAGGTTTAAAGTGAGAGGAGAAAGATTTGAAGAGGACCTGAGGGGTAACTTTTTCATGCAGAGGATAGTGCGCGTGTGGAATGAGCTGCCAGAGGAAGTGGTTGAGGTTGGTACAATTTCAACATTTGAAAGGCATCTGGATGGGTATATGAATAGGAAGGGTCCAGAGGGATATGGGCCAAAAGATGGCAAATTGTACGAGGTCAGATTGGGATGTTTGGTTGATGTGGATGAGTTGGACCTAAGGATCTGTGTCTGGTTGTTTGATTATGACTTAATTATTTCCTCTTGGGCATTTTCAATTTCCCTTAGGTGGTTTGAATTTATTATTATCTTTATATATCATTTAACTTTAGTTTTTGAGATGCAATATTTGTTTTCATGCCTTGATTTTTGATCTGTTTCTGAACTTGGCCACCCTACTCCCTCCTTGTGCTGGTTTGTGCTGTAATCTTAGTCCAGATGGCGACTATTGAAGCTTTGCATTTATGTGAAAAATTCGCTGTGAACTTGTCACTTTCAGGCATAAGGGTAGGACAAAGGCAGACTGTCATGCCAAATTTCAGTCTGTGATTTGAAACTACATTCTGTGCTGAGAGTGAAGGAACAAGTGGCCCGGTCCAAGACTGAAGCTTGAGATTTCACATAAATGTTTAGTCAAATGTAAATCTGTATAACTCCACGTACAGAACAACACAAATTATTGATAAAACAACAAATCAATATCTTGTAGGAATATGCAAAGTATAGGGTTCAATTTTCAAAATAGGGGACTTAACAAATTTCTCTCCTCAGCACACAAAAGATGAGATCAAGCTGCTTCAGAAAATACTAGGTCAAACTACCATGAGAATTTAACCAGAGTAAATAAATTTACAACATCCTTATTCATGTCTTTGGTGCTGCTGTGTAATTTTGTTAAATGTCCATGAGTGTCACAGAATTTCAAAATTGTTATGGCGCAGGAGGAAGCCATTTGACCCATTGTGCCTACACCAATTCTGCCTCATGCCAATCTCTTGCCTTTTCCCCATATTACTGCACAGCATTACTATCAAAATGATTGTCCAATGCTCTCTTGAATGCCTCAATTGAACCTTGCTGCTCCACATTTCCAGGCAGTGCATACCATACCCTAACTACTGTGTGGGGGGGAAAAAAATTCTCATGTTACCCTTGCTTCACTTGCACATCACTTTAAGTCTACACTCTGTCATTATCTTTTCTTTTATGAGTAGAAACAGTTGCTGCCTATCTATTCTACCCGGTCTGCTCATGATTTTGAAAACCTCAATCAAATCAGCTTTCTTCTCTCCATTGACAACAGTCCCAACTTCTTCAATCTATCCTCAGAACTCAAGTTTCTCATTCTTGGAGCCATTCTTGTAAATTGTCTCTGCATTCTCTCAAGTGCATTCACATCTTCCCTACAATATGGTGCCCAGAACTGTACACAATAGTCCACCTGAGGTTTAACACATCTTGCACATGTTCAACATCACCTCTTTACTCTTGTATTCCATGCCCCTATTAATAAAACCAACAACACAACATGCTTTATTGACTGCTTTCTCCACCTGCCCTGCCACCTCTAGTGATCTGTGCATCCAGGTCTCTGCGCTCCTGGATCCCCTATTACGTTGTCTTTCAATATTTCTTCTGACCAAAGTGCATCGTGTCACACTTCTCTGCATTGAACCTCATCAGCCACTTGTCCGCCCATTCTACCAACTTGTCAATATCCTTTTGGAGTTCCACACTATCATCATCATGGTTTGCAACTCTTCCAAACTTAGTGTCACCTACAAACTTTGAAATTGTCCCCTGCATGCCAAGATCCAGATCATTAACATATAACACAAAATGCAAGGGTCCCAATTCTGATCTCAGTATCCATTGACCACCACTCAACTATAACCTATTGGCCTATCACTTAGTCAATTTTGTACCAGCATTGCTACTGTCCATTTTATACCATGACCTTTAACTTTCCCCAAGTCTGTTGTGTGGCACTATGTCAAACACCTTCTTGAAATCCATCTATAACGCACAACAGCATTACCCACAATGACCCTTTCTGTTATCTTTTCAAAACTCCAAAAAGTTAGATAAACATGATTTCCCTTTTAGGAATCCGTGCTGACTCTTTCTAATCGACCCAGCATTTTCCATGTGATAACTAATTCTATTCCAAATAATTGTTTCTAGAAATTCCCTGTCACCGAAATTAAACTAACTGATCTGTAATTGCAGAGTTTATCTTTACACCCTTTCTTGAATAAGACCATGATGTTTGCAGTTCTTCAGTCTTGTAACACCTCCACTGAGTCCAGGAAAACACAAAGATTATGGCCAGTGCCCCTGAAATTTCTTGCCTCACTTCCTTGATCGTATCTTGTCAACTTTAAGTGCCAACAATCCATCCACGATTTCTTCTGTATTAATTTTCAGCCCATCTATTGACAGTTTCCTCCTCTGTCAGCATAGTCTGTGCAACATCCTCCTTATTTGTAAGACAGATACAATGTATTCTTTTAACACTTCAGCTATGCCCCCAGTCTCCATCCATAAATTCCATTTTTGGTCTGATATTGACCCTACTCCTCCTTTAACCAGTTTCTTACTGTTTATGTGCCTGTAGAAGACTTTGGATTTCCCTTTATTTCGATCGCTAGTCTTTTCATATAGTTTCTCTTTGCTTCTGTTATTTGCTTTGCACCTCCTCTCTGAATCTTCAGTATACCTGTCAATACTCAGTTATATTAACTGTTAACTAATAGAATGATATTAGGCAAGAACTGAGGAGCATAAATTGGGAACAGATGTTCTTGGGGAAATGCACAATAGAAATGTGGAGTTTGTTTAGGGAGCACTTGCTATGAGTACTGGATAGGTTTGTCCCACTGAGGCAAGGAAGGGATGGTAAGGTGAAGGAACCATGGATGACAAGACATGTGGAACATCTAGTCAAGAGGAAGAAGGAAGCTTACTTAAGGTTGAGGAAGAAAGGATCGGACAAGGCTGTAGAGGGCTACAAAGTAGCCAGGAAGGAACTGAAGAATGAACTTTGGAGAGCTCGAAGGGAGTAATAAAAAACCTTGGTGGGTAGGATTAAGGAAGACCCGAAGGCGTTCTATACTTATGTGAGGAACAAGAGGATGGCCAGAGTGAGGGTAGGACTGATCAGGGATAGTGGAGGGAACTTGTGCACGGAGTCGGAGGAGGTAGGGGAGGTCCTTAATGAATACTTTGCTTCAGTATTCACCAGTGAGAGGGACTTTGACGTTTATGAGGACAACGTGAAACAGGCTGATATGCTCAAACAGGTTGATGTTAGGAAGGAGGATGTGCTAGAAATTTTGAAAAACATGAGGATAGATAAGCCCCCTGGGCCAGGTGGGGATATACCCAAGGTTCCTACGGAAAGCGAGGGAAGAGATTGCTGTGCCTTTGGTGACGATCTTTGTGTCCTCACTGTCCACTGGAGTAGTACCAGATGATTGGAGGGTGGCAAATGTTATTCCCTTGTTCAGGAAAGGGAATAGGGATAATCCTGGGAATTACAGACCAGTCAGTCTGTCTTCTGTGGTGGGCAAATTATTGGAGAGGATTCTGAGAGACAGTATTTATGATTATTTGGAAAAGCACAGTTTGATTCGAGTTAGTCAACATGGCTTTGTGAGGAGCAGGTCATGCCGCACAAGCCTTATTGAATTCTTTGAGGATGTAACAAAACACATTGTTGAAGGTGGAGCAGTGGATGTGGTGTATATGGATTTTAGCAAGGCATTTGATAAGGTTCCCCGTGGAAGGCTCAATCAGAAAGTAAGAAGGCGTGGGATTCAGGGAAATTTGGCTATCTGGATGCAGAATAGGCTGTCCAATAGAAGACACGGGGTGGTAGTAGATGGTGTTCCGCAGGGATCTGTTCTGGGACCTCTGCTCTTTGTGATCTTTATAAATGACTTGGATGAGGAAGTGGAAGGGTGGGTCAGTAAGTTTGCCGATGACCCGAAGGTTGATGGAGTTGTGGACAGTGTGGAGGGCTGTTGTAGGTTGCAGCGGGACAGCGACAGGATGCAGAGCTGGGCAAAGAAGTGGCAGATGGAATTCAACCCAGAAAAGTGTGAAGTGATTCATTTTGGAGGATCGAATTTGATTGCAGAATACAGGGTTAATGGCAGGATTCTCGGCAGTGTGGAGGAACAGAGGGATCTTGGGGTCCATGTCCATAGATCCCTCAAAGTTGCTACCCAAGTTGATAGGGTTGTTAAGAAGGCGTATGGTGTGTTGGCTTTGATTGGCAGGGGGATTGAGTTTAAGAGCTGCGAGGTTATGCTGCAGCTCTGTAAAACCCTGGTTAGACCACACTTGGAATATTATGTTCAGTTCTGGTCACCTCATTATAGGAAGGATGTGGAAGCTTCATAGAGAGTGCAGAGGAGATTTACCAGGATGCTGCCTGGACTGGAGGGCAGGTCTTATGAGGAAAGGGTGAGGGACCTAGGGCATTTCTCATTGGAGCGAAGAAGGATGAGATGTGACTTGATAGAGATGTACACGATGATGAGAGGCATAGATAGAGTGAATAGCCAGAGACTTTTTCCCAGGGCGGAAATGACAATTACGAGGGGGCACAATCGTAAGGTGATTGGAGGAAGGTATAGGGGAGATGTCAGAGGTAGGTCTTTAAACAGAGAGTGGTGGGTGTGTGGAATGCACTGCTGGCGGTGGTAGTGGAATCAGATACATTAGGGACATTTAAGCAACTCTTGGATAGGCACTCGTGGTTGATAGTAAAATGTAGGGTATGCAGGGTAGTTTGATCTTAGAGTAGGATAATAGGTCAGCACAACATCATGGGCCGAAGGGCCTGTACTGTTCTATGTTCTGTGTATTTTCTGCCTTGCCTCTGCCATAAGCGCGCCTTTTCTTCTTTATCTTAACTTCTATCACCTTTGTCATCCAGGGAACTCTTGATTTGTTTGTCCTGCTTCTTTCTTTTGATAGAATGTACCTCAACTGTACCCAAGCTATCTGCTCTTTGAAGGTGGCCCTTTGTTCAGCTACTGTTTTTCTTACATGTGTCTTATTCTGATCAGTCCTGCTTAGTTCTGTTCTTGTCCCACTAAATTCAGCTCTCTGCCAATTTGATTTATTTTCTGGATTGCTGCTTGTCATTCTCCAACATAAACCTAAACTTGTGATACAATGATCACTGTCTCCTGAATGTCCCCTCTGATCAACTGACATTTGATCCACATGGCCCATGTCATTTCTAAATAGCGAGTCTTACAATGTATTCTTCCTTGTTGAAGCGTAATCCTACAACACTTCCTTCTCATTGCCCACTACACTATCAGTATCCAAGTCCAATCTAATTAATTTATAATGTTGGCACATCTCTGTAATTTCCCTACAGATTTCATCCTCTGCATCCTTTCTGTTAGTTGGTGGCCTGTAGACTATACAGAGCAATGTAATTGCACCCTTTTTATTCCGTAGTTCTGGCTAAATTGACCCTGCCGCCATGGAGAAGAAAGCCATCTGCAAGCTCTCCCCAAATCACTTAACTACATTGACTTGAACTCTCTCCCTGACAGCATTGTGGGTGTATTAATGACATACAAATTGCAGTTGTTCAAGAAGGTGCTCTCTACTACCTTTTCTAAGGCAAATAGAGGCGGACGATAAATGCTGGCCGTGCTAGCAGTGCTCAGATTTTAAAAATTGATGAAAAGAACAAGATTAATCGCAGCCAGGGTGAATTGTGGTTCTTCCCAGGTTTCAAAAATACCTTCCCTAACTAATGGGTGTTCTGGTTTCCTCCACAGTCCAAAGATGCGCAATTTAGGTGGATTGGCCAATGCTAAACTGCCCGTAGTGTCCAGGGATGTACCGGCTAGTAGATTAGCATGGGAAATGCAGGGTGACAGGGACAGGGTAGGGGGCTAAGTCTGGGTGGGATGTTCTTTGGACAGTTGGTGTGGACTTGGTGGACTGACCTCCGTGTCGAATGGCCCATTTCCACACTGTAGGGATTCTTTGATTCTATGAAAATGTTCCACAGTGGTGGAATCTAGATGACCATTTAAATTATGAAGCAAATAATCTCTTGAACTTTAGGAAGACTGAAATGTTGTTTTACCGATTGGATTCTGTTATGATCCCAACTGCTATTATTACTGGATAAATCCAAACCAAGACTGAAATATAGTTTGGATTTTTTTTTGTTTCAATGAGGTGGTGTCTCACTGAAACGTAAGCAGGCAATGCTGCTGACTTGAGTTTTACAATAAAAGAGAAGCTCATTATGCATAAGAAATGAAGAAGAAATAGAATAAACCAAATTATTTACATATAACACAAATTTTAAAATTTCAAAACACGTGGGAAAAGCATGATCTCATTACTCCCAAAAGCACTCCTTTATTGTACTAGTACCAGAGTGAGTTCCGTCCTCGACAGCTTAGTTCTAGGTTCAGCTCCTAAGTCTGAAGGATCTGATGGCCTCTTCCTGAGCTTAAAACTGAGCTTAAACTTTCACACCTTCAGGCTTTTAATCAAACACTTATGGTCTGGAACTTCTAATAAATGGCTTCTTAAAACAAATTCAAAACTATCTACTCCAGTTCTCTGGAGCAGCTGCTTTACACAACCAGCTTCAGCTAAGAACCCTGCGGAGCTGCCCAAACTGAAATGTTTCCCTCGATCAAAAGAAAAAAAATCAAACTCTGACCTTTTAAATTGGAGCCTAATGCACAACTGTTTACCATGTTCACTTGTAAAATTCTCTCAGTGCGGGCAAAAAACACATTATTCTCCAGGAAGACTGTCTCTTGCATTGTTTAAAGGACATAACCACGGCTACAGAAATACTTCTAAGTTAATCATTAAACCCCTTCAGACACACACAACTCATTTTTCATTCTTTAGTTTAAAAGCATCCAAACTCAACAATGAGCTGTCATAAAATTTATATAAATTACACCTTGCAATGCAATGCTACAAACTAAGGCTGAGGAAGCAATTGATACCCAAGAAAGGAGATGAATTCATGTCATGAAAAGGGTGTGAGAAAAAGACTTGAAAACTGCAAATTAGCAGATAGGAAGTTAAAAACACATAGATAGATAAGCATTTACTGTGGTGACAGGTGGAAATCGGAGTTTAATTTTTATGAATGTGAATTTAGAGTTGATTCACATGGAGAACTGTGTGAAAATTATGCAGCATTGTTTTACTTGAGAATCTTAATTTATCATGGTTTTAAGATGCTCCACTTAAGTATATTTTACTTTACAACAACTTGCCAATTCAGAGATCAAATCAAATCTTGCCACTGTCTTTTCAGGATTCCTTTTAGTTGGGAAAAAAATTATTTTGATGATAAAATAATGAGACATGTACAGAGTACTACTCATTTTTTCTTGTCCTACAGGTTAGCTTTTGGGTTGTCCGAGAGATTCTTACTGCACAAACACTCAAAATAAGAGCTGAAGTTTTGAGCCACTATGTTAAAACCGCAAAGGTAAGTAAGTGGTTGGTGGGTCATTCTACGTTTGATGTTCCAATTAAATCAAGTCTGGATTTTTATTTATAGTTACTGTACCTCTGAATTGCAGAAATTGTACGAGTTGAATAACCTACATGCCCTAATGGCTGTTGTGTCGGGATTGCAAAGTGCACCTATCTTCAGGCTTACCAAAACATGGGCGGTAAGTGATTTGATTCATGTATATGACCAGCAGAAGCTCCATTTAACCATTTTTTACAAATGGGTACCTTTTGTTTTGCGATTTACTTCAATAAACCAACAAATTCCTTTTTAGTTGTAAATTAGAGATCATGTTTTGATTGACTTTTTAAAATCATAATTCTGCTTAAACATTTTTGTGGCAGTTTCTTAATATGAACACAAGTAGAACATTTGGTCTCTCAAGCCTGCACTGCCATTCAGTAAGATTGCGGTTGATTTGACTATGTTTTGAATTCCACATCTACCCCAGTAACGTAAGGTTCTTGTTAGGCAAGGGAATCAAACTACCAGTGCATTTAACTTTTAATGCTCCACCTCCACTGCTTTCTGACGCAGAGAGTTCTAAAGTCGCACAACCTGCTAAGAGTTTAAAAAAAAAAAGTTCTCTTCATCCCTGCTGTAAAAGGGTGACCTCCCATTTTAAAAGAGTGCCCCCTAGTTCTGCACTAACCCACAAGAAGTAACATTCTTTCTACTTTCATCTTATCAAGACCATTCAGGGTCTTGTACACGTCAATCAAATTACCCTTGCTCTTCTAAACTCCAATAGAAACAAGACCAGCATGTTCAGCCTACCATCATAAGACAACCCATTCATTCTAGGTATCAATCTAGTAAACCTCCTGTGAACCACCCCATTGCATTTGCATCCTTCTTTACATAAAAATTGCACACAGTATTCAAAATAAGGTCTCACCAATGCCTCATATAATTGTATTACATCCCTACTTTTCTGGTCGATTCTTCTTGTAATGAAAGATAGCATCTCATTAGTTGTCCTGTTGATGTGCTGTTTGCATACTAATATTTTGTAACTCGTGCACTAAAACACCTAAAACCCTCTGAATGCTGGAATTCTGCAGTCATTCTTCATTTAAGTAATACTTTGCTTTTCATTCTTGCTCCCAAAATAAGTTAATAAGTTAACTCGTTTCAGCAGATTTCTCTGTTTTAGTGAAACTGACACATTGTTGTTTAAGGAGCCCAAATACAGGGTGGCAGGACAGGTGATGTGTTATAGCTGTAGCATGTGGGAGCTCCTGGATGCCGCACCACAGATGTGGAAAGTGTCTGCAGCTTGAGGAGTTTCAAGTCATACTTTTTGATCTGTAGTGGGGCTGTTGTGACACAGTGATAATGTTCCTATCTCTGAGCCAGAAGACACGGATTCAAGTTCCATCTACTCTAAAGATGTGTTACAACATGTCTGGACAGGTTGATTCAAATGTCTTGAGTTTATTGATGAGCTGTAGTCACTGTGACGCATCATAGAGGTGGAAAGTAACTTGGACACTTTGTCTACTGAGCATGTTATATTCCATCTGCCATTTCTTTCTTGACTCAGTTAACATGCCTATGTCTCTTTGCAGACTCTGTGTCATCCTCACTGCTTGCCTTCCCATCTATATTTGTGTCATCAGCAAATCTGGCTGCAGTACATTCACTTACTTTATCAAAGACAGTAACATACATTGTAAATAATTTTGGACCAAGCATTGATCCCTGTGGCACACTGCTAATTACAGGTTGCTATCCTGAAAATGACCACTGATTCCAACTCTCTGTTTTCTATTAGTTAGCCAAGCTTCTCTCCATGCTAATATACTACATCCAACATCATTGGCTCTTCACAAAATGATGGGCTCTTGTTATGCAGACTGATGTGTGGTACCATACTAAATGCCTTCTGAAAATCCAAATATATTACATCCACTGCTCCACCTTTATCTAGCCTGCTTGTTATCTTCTGAAATTTGTCAGGTATAATTTCCCCCTTCACGAAGCCATGCTGACTCTGCTTATTCATGTTGTTTATTTCTAAATACTCTGCTATTACATTCTTTTTAACAGTATAACTCTTAACATTTCCCCAATAACAGACGTTAAACTAACTGGCCGATAATTACCTATTTTTTGTCTTCTCTTTTTAAATAAAGGCGTTGCTTTGCCAGTTTTCCAGTCTTCTGGGACTTTTCTGGAATCTAAGGAATTTTGAAAGGTTACTACCTAGTGCATCCAGTTTCTCTGTGAATACTTGCTTTAATATACCAGGATGCATTCCATCAGGTCCAGAAGACATATTGGTCTTTGCCCATGAGTTTCCCACAGCACTTTTTCCTCCAGTATTTGTCATTGTGTTTATTTTGTCTCATCCTTTCCCCCCTTGATTACTTATTAGTTTAGGGTGTTAAAAATGTTTTGTACTGTGAAAACTGATGCAAAGTATTTTTTCAACTCCATTGCCATTTCATGGTTCCCCATTATTATTTATCCACCCTCCATCTCTAAGTGGCATATGTTCTCTTTGGCTTCTCTTTTCCATTTTATAAACTAAAAGAAGCTCTTGCTGTTTGCTTTGATACACTATGCAAGTTTACCCTTAAAGTATATTTTCTCCTTCTTTATTATTTTAGTTGCAATATTGTAGACAAGAAATTCCTAGTATATGTGATGGTTTTCTGGACTAGTGCATTCAGGACCCAACTAGAGAACAGGCCGTCTTAGACTGAGTATCATCCACTGAAAAAACAATGATTGGTAATGTAGTTAGAGAGACTCTTTGGGGATGAATGACCATGATATGACAGAATTCTTCATCAAGATGGATACTGAGGTAGTTGATTCTGAGACTCGGGGTCTGAATCTTAATAAGGAAAACTACAGTGGTATGAGGCATGTGTTGGCTATGACAGATTGGGAAATGTTACTGCAAGGAATGACAGTGGATTGGCTATGGCAAACATTCAAAGAGCAAATGGGTAAACTACAAAAATTGTTTATTCCTGCCTGGCAAAAGAGTGTAAAGATAACAGTGGCCAAACATGGGTCTACGTGTGAAATTAGATACTATTAGATGCAAAAGAGATGTGTACAAATTGGCAAAAAGAAACAACAGATCTGAGAATTAGAATCTGTTTGGAAGTCAGCAAATGTGGACTAAGGGATTGATTAAGAAGGGGAAAACAGGTTGTGAGAGCAAGCTTGCAGGGAACACGAGCTGACTGTAAAGGTTTCTATAAATACGTGAAGAAAAACGTTTAGTGAAAACTTGTGTAGTTCCCTTACAGTCAGGAACGGGGGAACTTTACAATGGGGAAGAAAGAAATGGGTAACGAAATAAATTCATACTTTGCTTCTGTCTTCACAAAGGAGGACACAAATAACATACCAGAAATGATGAGGAATACAGGATTTAGTGAGAGGGAGGAAGTGAAGAAAATATATAATAGTAGAGGAAAATAGTATTGGAGAAATTGATGAGATCGAAGGCTAATAAATCCCCAGGCCCTGATAATCTATATCCCAGAGTACTTAAGGAAGTGGCCCTAGAAATAGTGAATACATTGGTGGGCCTTCCTCCAAGATTCTTTAGACTTTGGAATAGTTCCTATAAATTGGAGGGCAGCTAACGTAACCCCTCTATTTGAAAGGGAGCTAAGAGAGAAATCAGGGAATTATAGACTAGTGAGTCTGACGTCGGTAGTGGGGAAGATGCTAGAGTTACTT
>NW_025967810.1:0-25000 GCF_021869965.1 Rhincodon typus | reverse complement strand
TCTCTGCTTCTTGGTAGCCAGCCAATATTCTAATCCTGCCAATATATTTTATTTTCAATAATCTTTGATGTGGTACCCAATCAAATGCCTTCTGGAATCTAAATACAATACATCCAGTGGTTCCCCTGTTATCTACAACATAAGTTACTACTTCAAAGAAGTTCCAATAAAGTAATTATTTCCCTTTGACAAAACCATTTGGCTTTGCCTATTATAAAATAGCAATCTGATGGCCTTGGAACAGAAAATATTGAACATCCTAGACATTTGCTCCCATTAACTTTAAATACCTTATGTGTGAAACATCATAAAAACCCAAAAACTGCTATGGTCATTAGATAGTCCGAACCTATTAGTTTAGCTATAAGCTCAAGTTCAAGTAGCTTAATTGTACATGGCTTGTTATTTTTAAATCCATGCTTCCAATTTCTTCCAACCTCTTGTCAGCTGAACGTCAATGCAAAACAAAGAAAAATTCAATTGGATATGTCTGGTTAACAGTGTTACTATCTGTGGATACATCTCACTGCCACTCAACAGTTCAATTACATTTACTCGATACTTAATCACAAGCTTCACTCCCAATTTTAAAGTTTCTAAAATTATTCTGGATACTTGAGTTCTGTTCACTGCTTTCCCTGAAAATTCCAGGATATTTATCTGACCCAGATAATTTGCAAAACATGCTTCAGAGACAGCTCATTGTGATTTTAACCAGTGCCAGCAATGAAGCAATCAACCCTAAAAAGATGAGTTTATTTAGAACTACAACTGTACAGGCGTGAAAAATCGGCAAATATTCCACTGATAAAAGGCAAGTAGGCTTCAATGTCACCTTCTACCATCAGCTAAGGTCAAGGCCACCAGTAAAAGTTCACCAAACTGGTCAAATAACTCAACAAGTGATTCCATTCAGAGGAGCACCCATGTGCAGCCCTGTTGAGGATAAGATGGACTAACCTTGCTCACAAAGGTTTTGGGGCACCGGTGCTTCCCTTTTGGGTGAAACAGGGGGGTAATTGGGTGACACAGGGGGGTAATTAGGTGAAACATATTTTTACGTCAATCTGGAAATATTAGTCCTGCTGCAAATGGAACCACCAGTAAAAGCCTGCTCTTAAAATTCCTATCAGCTAAGTATACCTTAGAGAGCAGGACACTTGAAAAGCCACCTCCCCAACTCATTTTCCAACATATAGGAGTTAGGATGGCATGTTGTGGCTATACAGGATATTGGTTAGGCCATTTTTGGAGTATTGCATTCAATCCTGATATCTCTGCTATTGGAAAGATGTTGCGAAAATTGAAAGGGTTCAGAAAAGATTTACAAGGATGTTGCCAGAGTTGGAAGGTTTTGAGCTATAGGGAGAGGCTGAATAGGCTGGGCCTATCTTCCCTGGAGCATCGGAGGCTGAGTGGTGACTTTATAGAGGTCTATTAAATAATGAGGGGCATGGATTCGGTGAATAGCCAAGGTCTTTTTCCCAGGGCAGGGGAGTCAAAAACTAGAGGGCACAGATTTAAGGCGAGAGGGGAAAGATTTAAAAAGGGATCTAAGGGGCAACTTTTTCACACAGAGAGTGGTATGTGTATGGAATGAGCTGCCAGAGGAAGTGGAGGAGGCTGGTACAATTAAATCATTTAAAAGGCATCTGGATGGGTATATGAATAGGAAGGGTTTAGGAGAGATATGGGCCAAATGCTGGCAAATGAGACTAGATTAGTTTAGGATATCTGGTCAGCATGGACTAGTTGGACCGATGGCTCTGTTTTTGTGCTGTATGACTCTCAAAGGGGTCCTAAGTTAAAATATGTAATGTGTAACATTCTAATCATTCTATATAAATTTCCATTACACATTATGTTTGTAAGCATATTATATATAAAACAGATATACACCTGAATATGGATACTTACACATAAGAAAAGAATTATGACTGAAAGTATGAATTATCATTACGTCACTTTGTTAAACAAGTTAGCAAGAAATCATGGTGCGTGACTAAGGTATATCCCCTTTTTACTTCTTGGTCTTAACAAATCTCTCCACACCTCATGATGGTGTTAACTGCTGGATGTCCTTCTCCCCACAGCTAGTGGTCATTCCTTCACCAATACCTCAGACAAGTGGCCATAATTCCCAAAGATCCTTTGAAACAGAGTGTAGGCAATCCGTTAGGAGGCACAGCACATCACTGCTATGCTTCATACTTCATAGTAACAGTTCAATTTGATCTCTGAAGTCTTCAGCTACATGAATATTCCCAGTAGCTATTACAAAGGGAGAAATACAAAGAAAACAAAAAGATACAGAACCAGACCCTGTCATTTGCTGGACTGTCCAATAAAACAACAGCATACAAAGTGACTACTTCCATTCGGACAGCATCCTCAGGAAGGAAATGCACATTCTCGGATTTGCAAAACAGTGTCTACATAGCATACTAGGTTCCAATTGCAAAAAATAGGACTAATGGAGATCCCTGAAAAGGTTTACAAGAAGAAAAAGAAAACTCCTTAAAGGTTTCAGGAAAAGTTATTCGACTTTTTTTTTTAAAAGATCCTTTTCAGAGGATGTGCAGATATTTTCCCCTCCCCCAATCTAGAATTTTTCACAATTTGCATTACTGCAAGAAAGTTTCTGACTCAGCAATTAATTCTTACAGTTTCTCCCCCTCTCTCCCTGCATCAATGAAGTGCTATTATACCACAGAATCTGTAAAGGTCATAAGTTCCGTTAGTTACAAAGTGAGCAGCTTAGTGTTTGCAGAACTTTGCCTCCTCTCGCGAAGTTCAGAAACGAAGACACGATGTTTGAGATGGGTGGGTGGGTGGCGGGCGGGGTGGGGGGGAGCTGGTTTAATTGTGAAAGAAAACAGAGAAAAATCGAACAAGTGTGGCCTGTCCAACGGTGTGGAACAGTGCTCTGATTGTGTGCATTTGAAACAGCCTCTGCAGATTCCTTCACGCTCTGCAACGAGGCTGTATTCCCATTGGTATTCTGAGCAGACAGGGCTCCTCTCCTCTGCTGGCCCTCTTCTCAAGTAGCACTGATGGATTAACTGAGCAGAATAGGTCTTGTCAGAAGCAGTCAGCAACTACGAGGGCTACGAGCTGCTTTCATTAAAAATATACCGCAGTGTCAGACAACATGGCCAGTTATGAAAGGACAGTGAGGCCTATTGTGAGATGACTGACAAAATCCCTTGTCTGAATAATTTATTATTAGTTACTGTCAGAGAAATGACATGGTTATGTGAAGCAAAATGCTGTTTAAAGAACAGCACCGTCATGGTGGTCACAACACAGTGTATTCGTTTACAAGGATCTCATAAGCGCCTTTTTCTTTTACACTAGCTTCAGAACCATATGTGGATTATAATTTCTTATGAAAACACAAGGAATTTAGGCTGGTGAAAAGCAAGCAATTCAAACACCAACATGCCAATTCTGGGATAACCTAGCTAAAAGATCACATCTTCATGAATAACAAGTAGATTTTTCACTCCCAACATGTGCTAGAGCATCATCTCTTCCATCTCCTAATGGCACCTAATGCTCCACACCTTCATTGAGTGCATCAAGTTCCAAGTAAAAACTGAAAGCATGCCCAGCTCCATCTCAGTTCACCACTGCAGAGACTATTTGTTGTCACATGTGCACATGAAGTGCAAGAGTACATGCACTCAGGGCATCGGTTACTTTTTCGGAGCCTAACTAGGTCCTGTACCTCACCTGGTGCGCACAATTTAGAACCACAAGGTAGTTCCACAATTTAGAATCATAGAATCCTTACAGTGGGCAAGCAGGCCATTTAGCCCAACAAGTCCACGCTGACCCTCTGAAGAGCATTCCACCCAGACCCACACGCTCTACCCTATACCTGTAACCCTGCGTTTTCCATGGCTAATCTACCTAGCCTGCACAACACTGTAGGCAATTTAGCATGGTCAATCCACCTAACCTGCACACCTTTGGACTGTGGCAAGAAACCGGAGCACCCGGAGAAAATCCACACAGACACGGGGAGAATGTGCAAACTCCACACAGACAGCCAAGGATGGAGTCGAACCGGGTCCCTGTTGCTGTGAGGCAGCAGTGCTAACCACTGAGCCAACATGCCATCCCATTAAATTTGCTTTAATGTCTACTGCTTATAACGGCTGAAATGCATTAACCAAATATGGTAGCAAGGTGCAAGAGTGACTAAAGACCAATTTCCCATGGGAAGGTGAGGAGCCTGAAGAAATGTGCAGAAACCAGAGGGGCAGATGAGATTCAGGGTCTCATTCATAGCAGACGTGTCAATGAGTACCTGAGATGAGCCATGAACAACGATATACAAAACAAAAAAAAAAATTTCTTTCTATCTGTAAAACTCTACTCACCAGGTGGGCATTTGCAAGCGAATCTGTTCACGTCATCCTTACACACACCGTTGTTTAGGCAAGGCTGGCTTTCACACTCATCGATGTTCAATTCACAGTGTGTCCCCGCAAAACCTAACATTAGCAATGAAAAGTGAAAAGCTCTTTAAAAACACAGCTAATAAAATTGGTATGCTCCTCAACAAACATGGAAGCGACCAGCAGTGCTCAACAAGAAATTCGAAAGCATTAATGGAATGAGGAGGAGGCTCGACAATGTTATTTCTTTCCATCAATCCTCCACATTATTCTCTACTCTTAGATGTCAGTTTAGATGACTCTTGCCTCTGAGCCACAAGGTTGCATTTTCAGTTCCCACTCAATATACCTCAGCATTGAATCTCGGCTAAATGCTCATGCATTATTGAGTGAAAACTAGATGAGGGATTGAGCCAAAACCCCAGATGCCCTCTTGACGGATTGAGCTAAAAACATCCCACTGTCCTACATTGAAGAAAAGTAGGAATCAAATACTTGGCAATGAGGGACTGCAGATAAAAGTATTATTGTGGCACTATTTGGTGCAAATAGTGAGAATCAGAGGCTGGTTACAAACACTATTCCAGAGGCGTCAGTATTAAGGATGCTGCTGCAGTAGTATTTTCACAAAACGGACGGGATGGGGTCCATAGCTTTGCAGATGATGTGAGAATTTGGAGGAGAGGGGGTATAAAGGTCTCCACAAGCAAATTTGAATAAGCTGAGAGAACAGGCCAAACTCTGGTACTGTCATATGTTTGTCAACAGCATATGTTTGACCACAGCACGAGCCCTAAACATAAAGAAGGCTGGATAATGCCTGGTTATGCAATGACTTGTCAATTTCAAAATGTGGGTCAGTCATACAGGCTCTTTATGATTATTTCCAAACAGGGTTGGCTACATAATACAACATGATACAGCTGTAGGTGGCTCCACCTACAGTTGGAATTTATGTTCAAGTACTTGCGTAACTTATTCAACATGCCATTCTTTCATTTTATAAATCTCTCAAAGAAAGTTGGATATATGTCACTGCCTGAAGTTTGACCTAAAATGTTGCATTAGGAATTGCTAAACATGTGCTGCATTGCTATCTATTCCTTTTGCCTTTTTGATTCGACATTTACCAAAGTTAAAAATAATTTAAAAATTAACTTGTGCTACTTTTACTGTTTTTTCCCATTGGCCTTTTTTGTTTAGTTAAACCTGGAGAATTTCCTCCTGTCCCTGCCTGTTGCAGACTAATTCTGAATCTGACTTCTGTGATTAGTAAATGCCTCAAACATCATTTTATTTTGAAAACATGTGTCCAATAGGTCAGATATGCAGCAGGACTTCTGTGCATCCACCATGTTAGTTCCCACCTGGCATACAGATGCACTTGAATTCACCAATCTGGTCCAAGCAGGTGGCATCATTCTGGCATGGCATAGAAAGACATTCATTGATGTCCATCTCACAGCGTGGTCCTGTGTAACCCACGACGCACTCACAGCGGAAAGAGCCCTTGGTGTTGACACATTTCCCTCCATGTTCACAGGGATTGCCTCCTACGGTGTAAATGTATGAAGGTCAGAGACATTCAAGTGAACCCTAGTTTCTGGAATATCAATGATGTTATCTTCACACACAATTACCATTTACTGCTTATGAAAAACGCACTCCCTCTCTTTCAAGTTTTCATCCTCCTTCAAAACTCTAATCTCATTGCTGTACACACCATCAAACCCGTCAACTAAAATCTGTACTTATTTAGTGCCTCTTAATGTCACAAAATGACCCAAAGTGTTTCTTCGACAGGTGACATTGACTTACAAGGAGATATGAGGGACGATGGTCAGAAGATAGGTTCTCAAGGAGATAAAGAGAAGGAGAGAGGAAGAAGGGTTCCAAAAATGAGGGGAATTCTAGAAAGGGAGTCCTGGTAGGTAAAGACATGGCCACCAATGGTGGAGTGACTCAAATCAGGGAATTTTACTCTGGAAGCAAACACTGGAGGAACATAAACATCCAGAAGTCTGCAGAACTGGGGCACGGGAGTGAGGATTATCGAGATTAGCAGGGTTGAGGCTACAGAGTTATCTGAAAACAAGGACAAGAATTGGTTTAACCTGGGAGCCAATACTGATTATTGAGCAGAGACTCATTGGGTGAATGGGGCTTCGTGTGGCTTGGAGCACAGGCAGAGGGATTTGGATTACCTCAATTTAGGGGTTGGAATACAAAAAGCCAACCAGGAGTGCACTGGAGTAATCAAGTCTTGAGACAAAAATGGCACGAATGAGGACTCCAGCTGATGAGCTAGGACAGCATCAGAAACAGGGCAATGTTATGAAGGTGGCAACCGGCAGCTTTGATGATGATGGAGATGTGTGGTCAGAAGCTCACGTCAAACATGACACCAAGACTGTGAAGACTCTGGTTCAGTCTTAGACAGGTACCAGGGAGAACGGATTGAATTAGAGGCTGGTTGAAAGAGTGTGTGTCAGGAATCAAAGATAATGGCTTCAGTCTTCCAAACATTTAGCCAAAGAAACTTTCTGCTCGCCCAATACTGGTTGCCAGATAAACAGTCTGAGAATTTGGAAGCAATGGACAGGTGGAGACAGGCATTGGTGAGGTGGAGCTGGATGCTTCAGAAGGCATGTGAAGAGTGACGAGTGTTTTCAAATTACGCTCCAGAGGTCAGCGTCTGGAGGAGAAAGAAGAGAAGGATAGTTCTTTACGGATGTTTGAGAAAACGGTGAGCAAACAAGAGGAGAAGCCATCTGAAGTGACTTTCTAGCTATGACTGGACAGATGGAACCAGCCATGTACCTTCTCATCCGGCTGGACAACAGCAGATAGGTGTTAAAGAAGGATGGTGTGGTCAACATGCATACAGGTGGATAAGGGCAAGAAAGGATACTTTGCCATTACTACAATCACATAGGATATAATTTGCAACCATGAGGAGCCAATGAAGGATTGCAGCAGAGGTAGAAGCCTTATTGAAGGGGTTCAAACTTGGAATTCCCTGGCACAAATTTAGGAAGCAGTGACAACATTCAAGGATTTGAGAGGAATGGGAAGGTTGGAATGAGGTAATGGCTTCAAGGACGGTGAAGTCAAGGATTATTTTACTTCACAGGAAAGAGTAGTAATATCAGATTCAAACATCCATGTTTTGTGTTCTATGTCAGTACAATTGGCCTAGGACCACAGGTCAACAGGAGAAAACCAACAACATTGAAGCAACGTGAAAGGCGTTTTAAGAGAGCTCAACTTGGCTCTTGTAGACATGGGAGGGACAAGAGTACCTGGTCTGTGGAAACATCATACAGTTCCTTCTCAGACTCACTGGGGTGAATAATAAATGCCAAGCTTGAACCAAAAATTGATTTGCAGAAGTAATAACTCTCAACTGTTCATCTGTAAAATATAATCAGCAACATGACAAGATGAAGATCTATCCATTGTCCAGACACTTACCCAGTGCACATTCATTGATATCCTCATCACAGATGGCCCCCCTGTATCCAAGGGGACAACTACAAAAGAAGCTGCTCTTTAGAGGATTGGTTTCACATGTGGCTCCTTCATGACATGGGTTACTAACACATGCATCATCCACCTGACAGAAGATACCTAAAAACAAAAAAAATTTATTATTCACAGGTTAAAAAGAATTACCACTTCCTCAAAGGAGGAAAAGGAACAGAATACACAGAATTAAAATTACTAGTTATTAACATATTATCCTGATCCCTTGAGCCCATAAAGGAGTTTTGTCAGCTCTAGTTATTTCAATTAAACAATTCACATTCTGCTCCTGAAATGTTTTTCTCTTATTATTTACCTTTTTTATTCCCTTATTGCCATTTCTTCACTGCTGGTTGTGGCACTGGTCTATGACTCAACCGGGTTGTTTGCAAACTTGGCATTTTTTTTCAGCCCGAGCTGAACTTCTGATCCCGTATGCACTCTGTTGTCAAGACTACCTACTTCTACGTATGCAAAGTGGTCCTTCTCCTCCTTATCTTTTCCTATTTGTTTCTGTCTCATGCATTTTGTTACCTCAAGATTTGACTACTGCGGTGCTCGTCCAGCTGTAGTCCCTCATCTTGTACCCTCTGTAAATTTCAATTCACAAAAAAACTCTGTTGCTCTAATCAAGGGCTGCACCATGACCCACTCACCCATCACCGGTGCTTTCTGACTTGCACTGATTTTGGGTCCTCGCAGGACAATTTTTAAAGCTCCCTCATATTAAGTGTTCAAATCCTTCCACTGCCTCATACCACTCCCCTGCCCATTTCTGTAATCTCCTCTAGATTCAAAATTAATGTAGTTTCTTTAACATAGTAAAGCTATCCAAGACCTTTCAAATGAATTTTAGCAAACAAGTTCATCAAGCTGCATGAGGAGATAGGAAATAGCCAAAAGCTTGAACAAACAAGTAGGTTTTGAGAAATGTCTTCAAGCAGGACAGAGGTAGAAAGGAGAAATTTAGGGAGGGAACTCTTGAACTTAGGGACCAGGCACAGTGGCCACTAGTAGAATGATTAAAATTGGAGTGAATAAGATGATAGAATTAAAGGAGTGCAGATATCTAAGGGTGATGGGGCTGTAAGAGTGGACATAGGTTGAGCAGGAACAGGACATGTAAGGATTTACAAACAAAGACAATGTTTGAAATTCAAAGAGTTGGTTTCTCTGGGAATGAAGGTCACTCAACACAGGGATGATGGGTGGTTTGGACTCTATACATGTTAAGATACTGGCAAAGCTTCGAAATAGATGGAAGTAATTTGGAAAACAGGAGGCCAGTCAGGGGTGTAGTGAAATAGTCAAGCCTAGAGAGTTAACAAATCCACGTGGTGTTCTAAAGGTATAAGTAGTTGGGTTCAGAAACAGAGCATACATGTGTTTGAAAGCTGGTATTGGACTCAAATCTGACAAAGTTGCAAAAAGTCTTGTTTTGTCAAAGACAGTTGCCAGGGAGAGGAATGGAGTCTGGGGCTAAGGAACAGTTTGTGGCAGGGTTTAAAGACAACGGCTTTATTTAGTGTTTGACTGGAGGGAATCTCTGTTCATCTGATACTGGATGTTGGCCAAGCATTCAGACAATTTACAACGCTTGAAGTTTTGTGCTTTGCTCCAATTCTGGCCTATTGTCCATTCTAGACTTTCTGGGTTATGTTGCAGCTGTACAAGGTGCTGGTGAGGCCACACCTGGAGTACTGTGCGCAGTTTTGGTCTCCTTACTTGAGAAAGGATGTACTGGCACTGGAGGGGGTGCAAAGGAGGTTCACTTGGTTGATTCCGGAGTTGAGGGGGTTGGCTTATGAGGAGAGACTGAGTAGATTGGGATTATATTCATTGGAATTCAGAAGATTGAGGGGGGATCTTATAGAAACATATAAAATTATGAAGGGAATAGATAAGATAGAAGTAGGGAGGATGTTTCCACTGGCAGGTGAAGCTAGGACAAGGGGGCATGGCCTCAAGATTAGAGGGAGCAGATTTAGGACTGAACTGAGAAGGAATTTCTTCACCCAGAGGGTTGTTAATCTATGGAATTCCTTGCCCAGTGAAGTAGTTGACGCTACTTCAGTAAACGTTTTTAAAGATAAGGTAGATTTTTTTTGAACAATAAAGGAATTAAGGGATACGGTGAGAACGCGGGTAAGTGGATCTGAGTCCACGAAAAGATCAGCCATGATCTTATTGAATGGCGGAGCAGGCTCGAAGGGTCGGACGGCCTACTCCTGCTCCTAGTTCTTATGTTCATCCCGTCACTGACAGATAGCCTTCAGGTTTCTTGTGCTCAGTACTGTTCTGCCATTCAAATTAGATCAGGATTGAGCTGTGACCTATAACCACATATCTATAGTGATTGTAATGAGGTCAGCCAAGTGGATCTCATAAGATATGAGTTCCCTGATTGGACCAGATTAACAGCCCCAATCAGGGAGCCCGGCTGACAGATATAAACAGGAGTGTCAGAGGTTCTGTTCACTCTGAGAGCTGGCTCTGCCTCAAGGACCCTCTACGTATAAACAAAAGGTGACTTGGTGACAGGATACTGGCCTCTATGGAGTTATTTCAAAATCTTTAATGATTTGAATTAAGAACACAAAGAAAACTCAGATTTAGAATCAACAATTGATCTAGTTATGGAAGAGAGCCCTACTCAAAGAATAGGAACTGGCTTCCATTTGTGGCTGAAAGCATGAGTCTTGCCATCCCAATGCATTTGTGATTCCCTTTTGTAGCCTTTTGCTTGGTGGCTCAATCAAAGCATAAACAGTCAGAGTTGGTCACATCAAGCGGAACAACGTGAAGGAGTTAAATGCAACCGTGGGAGTTTAATCAGACAGTGGAAATGAGAGGATGCTGCAGATGTTTGGTCAAACCCCTTCACGTGTTCCATCTAACTCTTCCCAGACAGTTACCCCAATGAGGTCACTGACTCTCACTGCTGATATTGAACAGAAAAACCATGGGAAGCAAGTAAGCGCTGTTCAAATTAACAGCAATACTTTTCGACGGCAGATGAACATTAAAAAAAAATGCACGGGGCAAGTCAATATTTAATACAGCACTGATAACAATCAGTGTAGGTACAGAGTAGAGATAACAAGGTGCAGAGCTGGATGAACACAGCAGGCCAAGCAGCATCAGAGGAGCAGGAAAGCTGACGTTTCAGGTCGAGACCCTTCTTCAGAAATGGGGGAGGGGAAGGGGATTCTGAAATAAATAGGGAGAGAGGGGGAGGCGGATAGATGATGGATAAAGGAGAAGATAGGTGGAGAGGAGACAGGCAGGTCACAGAGGCAGGGTTGGAGCCAGTGAAGGCGAATGTAGGTGGGGAGTTAGGGAGGGGATAGGTCGGTCCAGGGAGGACGGACAGGTCAAGGAGGCGGGATGAGTTTATTGGGTAGGAGATGGGGGTGGGGCTTGAGGTGGGAGGAATGGTTAGGGAGGCAGGGACTAGCTAGGCTGGTTTTGGGATGCGGTTGGGGGAGGGGAGATTTTGAAGCTTGTGAAGTCCACATTGATACCCTTGGGCTGCAGGGTTCCCAAGCGAAATATGAGATGCTGTTCCTGCAGCTTTCGGGTGGCGTCATTGTGGCAATGCAGGAGGCCCAGGATGGACATATCGTCCAAGGAGTGGGAGGGGGAGTTGAAATGGTTCGCGACTGGGAGGTGTAGTTGTTTGTTGCGAACTAAGCGTAGGTGTTCCGCAAAGCGGTCCCCAAGCCTCCGCTTGGTTTCCCCGATGTACAGGAGGCCACAACGGGAACAGCGGATGCAGTATACCACATTAGCAGATGTGCAGGTGAACATCTGTGTGATGTGGAAGGTCTTCCTGGGGCCTGGGATGGGGGTGAGGGGGGAGGTGTAGCACTTGCTTCGATTGCAGGGAAAAGTGCCGGGGGTGGTGGGGCTGGAGGGGAGTGTGGAGTGGACGAGGGAGTCACGGAGAGAGTGGTCCCTCCGGAAAGCAGATAAGAGTGGGGAGGGAAAGATGTCTTTGGTAGTGGGGCCAGATTGCAGATGGCGGAAATGTCGGAGGATGATGCGTTGGATTTGGAGGTTGGTGGGGTGGTATGTGAGGACGAGGGGGATTCTGTTTTGGTTGTTATTGCGGGTAGGGGGTGTGAGGGATGAGTTGCGGGAAATGCAGGAGACACGGTCGAGGGCATTTTCGACCATTGTGGAGGCGAAGTTGCGGTCCTTGAGAAAAGAGGACATCTGGGATGTCCGGGAGTAGAATTGCTTTTCAAATAAAACCAACATGGGAGGTTTCCTGTTCAGCTGGGAAAGGTTATTGGCTAGGATCTGTCTTTGATAGCCAAACATATGCAGAACAATTGAGTAATGCTGGCTTGCAAGCAGCAAAGATTTTGCCGTTGGCTGTTCAGCAGCACTTTTTATTCTGTCACGGAATGTGGGCGTCTCTGTTTGGACCAGCCTTTATTGTCTATAACTAGCTGCCTTCAACAAGGTGGGAATGGTCAAGAGCAAATTATCTGCACTGTCAGCTACTCTCCTAAACCTTAATAGTGGCAATATCAATCATTACAGATAACACCAAACATTTCCTCAGTTTGCTGTTGGTCTGAAAAAGCTTTGCCGATAGTTAGTCATATGCTTCTCCCATGAGATGAGAATCCCTTCAATTGTAGCGTAAGGTTTGCTTGAATTCAGAGTATATCCTCATCGAATGAGTATCTTCTTAAACATCAGTTTTCTTTCCCAGGAAGCACTTCACAGCTTCAAATCTGCGTGAAGTTAATTATTGGGATTTGAAGCACAATATAGATATTTAATAACTGCTGGATGTTGCAGTTTGTAATACAGCATCATTCTTTTGAAATGAACAAAAAAAAAAAAAAAATCGGGCAGAAACTTCCAAAGTCACCGGTCTGGGGTGCAAGAACATGATGGAAACAATTTCATCAGCCAAGAGCTGCAGAGCCAGTTCATTACTCATTATTGTCAATGGGAATAATGGGTGTAGCAATTGGGGTGATGGGTCCCTATTGAGTCATCTGTATTCAGCAGAGCTTTGTGCCTCATTTGTGGATAGAAGCAATCCTATTGCAGTTATCCTGATGACAGGGTGAAGAGTGTTGAGTATTCCTAACATTATTACTGACAGCCTGAAGTTTTGTCCCTCTACCCACTGACTAAATAGAATTTTCTAACAAACATCTGTTGCAGACAGGTCAACATCTGTGCAGAATCTATACCTGTGGAGTCAACTCCACTGACAACAGTTCATCCATCCAGTAGCACTGCTGTCAACTTCGGAGATCAAAATAGCTATTACAAACTTATCCTGGCCTCCATCAATCTACCCTTTCTGCAGTAAGTTTGGGTTTTGAGATTAGTGCAACCTGATCATAAACAAGGAGGAGAACACACAACATGGAGACTATGACATATTCAAGGACTTTAAATCAGAAGGCAAGGTTAGAAATTCTACTGCAGTGAGATCAGTCAAGATCTGAAATTGTGAGGGAGGATGGTGGTGGTGGGAGGTAAAGTAGGCACCATACAGAAGTGTTCACAAAGCATCATTTGAACGTCAAATCAACTTCTGCTCATTAATGTTACATAAAGCTTACATTTGGATATAAGGGACTTTTCTTTATGATGTAGGAGCATCATGGAATTGAAAACTAGAAAGGATACCTCCAAATTTTAAAAGTTAAAAGCATCTGATACTGACTGAAACACATAAGATGGTAATTAAGGCTATCAAACTGAACAATAACAACCTTTACATCCTTCTTAAAGCCAATGATTGTTATAAACTTCAAAAACCTGTCTGTTATCTTTTGGGAATTTGCAGACCCAGACAATATTCAGAACCAGAAATGTCTGAGCACTGACCCTTGGTGCAATTAGTGTTCAGAATTTAAAAATGAGAAACAGAAGTTTCACTTAAGAGGAGAGAGTGGAACAATAATACTTGATGCAGTGGATTAAAAATGCAGATCAATTAGTTTTGCCTGCTCTCCAGCTCTGGTTCAACAATTCATTATCGATGGCTCTTGGGTTTTACATTCAATTATGTCAAGTAAACCAAGCCTAAGGCTCAGGAGACTCAAAAGTATATTTAAGCTTATCTACCATCCCTCCCCTTGAGGACAATTAGAACTTGACAGCTTCTTTCAGTCATACCCCAAGGTTAGAAATATTACTGAGTCAAAAATAAAATTAAATTCCAGAGTTCAAGCCTTACCAGCTTTGCCAACAGGGCACTCGCAAACAAAAGATGCCACACGGTCATGGCAGGTGGCCCCATTCATGCAAATAGCAACCGCACAGTCATCAATGTTCTCACTGCAGTCATCACCACTCCAACCATTGACACAGACGCAGTTATAACCTCCGATGTTGTTGGAACAGGTTCCTCCATTCTGACACGCATTTGGCTGCAGTTGACACTCATCCACATCTTCTGTACAAAACTGACCTAGATGGGGGAAAAGGGATGAAGAGTTCATAGACAGGCATTGAGTACTTTATACGTCACATAATCAAGCAGAAATTTTGGCCCAACTCAGCATTTACTGTGGGCAATTAACAGGTGTTACAATCTGTGCAAATGGTTGAGTTTAATGCAATACAATGTCAAAGTGAATTCGCCCTTCTGCACCAGATACAAAAGCAAGATACTGCAGGTGCTGGAAATGTAAAACAAAACAGAAGTGCTGGAAATACTCAGTACATCTGGCATTTGTGAAGAGAACTGGTCGTAATGAATGGTCTTAGACCTGAAACATTAACTCTGTTCCTCACTGCCAATGAGACGGCATTTTCTACCATTACTACTACAGTAGATTTTTGGCACTATGGAACCTAAGTCAAAGTATGTGCTGGACAGCTGATGTAATGTTCAAGTATTGACTAGGTAATAGCATTGCCCTATCAGCCCACACAGCAACAGAAGTATCAAAGTAACATTCGCACCACAGAAATGCCAGGCAATGACCATCTCCAATAAGGGGCACTCTAACCACTGCCCCTTGACATATCCATCACTGAATCCCCAGCTGTTATCATCCTGGGGGTTAGCATTGACCAGAAACTCAACTGGACTTGTCATATAAACACAGTGACTCCAAGAGCAGGTCAGAGGCTACGAATCCTGCGCTAAGTATCTCACCTCCTGACTCCCCAAAGCCTATTCCTTGTCTGTAGGTACAAATTAGGAGTGTTGTAGAATACTCCCCACTTGCCTGGATGAGTGCAGCTCCCACAATAATTTCAAGAAGCTTGACACAGTCAAGGAAAAAACAGCCCACTTGATTGGCACCACATTCACATCCACTCCCTCCACCGCAGATGCTCGGTAGCAGCAGTGTGTACTGTCTACAAGATGCACTGCAGAAATTCACCAAAGATCCTCAGACAGCACCTTCCAAACCCACGACCACTTCCATGTAGAAGGACAAGGGCAACAGGTACATGGGAACACCACTACATGCAAATTCCCATACAAGACACTCACCATCCTGACTTGGAAACATATCGCCATTCCTTCACAGTTACTGCGTCAAAATCCTGGAATTTCTACCACAATTGCATTGTGGTTTTATCTACAGCATGTGGACTGCAGTGGTTCAAGAAGGCAGCTCACCTCGATCTTCTCAAAGCCACCTAGGTATGGACAATAAATGCTGGCCAGATAGAGATGCCTGTGTCCCACGAGTGAATAAGAAACACAAAATACACTGAGACAACGTTGGTGCCTTTGCACATATCAACTGCGGAAGATACCAGGCTGAAAAGCTGGTCCCAAAGATATGAAAGTGCATCTCTAAATGTCTAATATCCTCCAATCACATCTTTTCCTGCACCTCCCCACCACCAAAATTAAAGTAATCTGGACTAATAACTAATGTTTAACTGAATCAGGATGGTTACTTGTGACCAAACACACTGTCACCAGCACCCAGCATCACTGCAGACCCTCATGTCTTACAATGGTGCTACAGATCAAGAGGCACTGATCCAAATGAGGAAGGATTATTCTCTAAAGCAGCAAATACAGGCAGGTTATTTTAACCATTCTTCACTAAAACCCATTGTCACAGGATTGCAGCCAATATCATTAACTCCAATGTGACTCACCTCTAACCTAACTGCAACAGGCCTGATTTAAAACAACTCGGGGCAAACTTCTTTACACAAAGGGGTGAGATTTAAAACTAGATAGCAATGGAATAGGTGACAATGATTATCTCAGTTGCACTCAAGGAAGAAAGGAAAAGAAGAACACGCTGACACAGTCAGATGAAATGGGCTGGGTGGATTCTCATGGGTAAGATAAATGACAACATAGAGTTGTCATGCTTAATAGCACATTTCTATGCTACAAACACAATAAAATTCTTTGTCGTCCTACATTTACACCATGATAGAAAGTTTATCGAGTGGAACACCAGGCAGAGACAGAGTCGTATGTGAGAGCCCTGCTCCAACACCATCTCCAAACTGGGTTCTGAAATGATTTCAGTTGTTAAAAGGTAGGTAAATTGTATGTATTTTCCCTTTGGATATAAAAACCTTAACTTGCTGACCACAACATCGGTGCAAAACTGCAGATAGTCTCCCAGCCCCCAACCCAACCTTGAACTCGAGTCTCATCAATCTCCGAAGTCAAATAGCTGGAACTAGACCAAATCAATTCCACAATTTCATGTCTTGCTCACTTACCCAGAATGTATTCCAGCTGAAAAGCCAGAGTCACTGCCAAAGGGTCTGAACCAAAAACTCCTTTGTTCACAAAGCCTTCCTCCGCTCTGCTTTCAATTAACTCCAATATCCTGTTCGCCTACCTAATTTTAAACATTTCTTTTCCCTCTAAGTTCACCCACACCCTTTCCAGTCTGTACAGCAATTTATCCTGCATCTCCCTTCTTCCTTACCTAACTTACTCAGCACATGTATTTCATGCAATTGTTTGGGGGAATGGAGGTGGAAAGGAAACAAGAAAGAATTTAAGAACCAGGTTGTGACATGTTAGAAAACAATTCAGGTTATGGCCTAAAACAAGTTTTGTTTCAGGATTCATATGTTCATAGATCATAGAATCCCTACAGTGTGGAAACAGGTCCTTCGGCCCAACAAGTCCACACTGACCCTCAGGGCACCCACCCAAACCCATCCCCCTACAACCCACATAATCTACAAATCCTGGAACACTACAAGCAATTCAGCATGGCCAATCCACCTAGCCTGCACATCTTTGGTCTGTGGGAGGAAACCGGAGCCCCTGAAGGAAGCCTGCACAGACACAGGGAGAATGCGCAAACGCCCAAGGGTGGAATTGAACCCGGGTCCCTGGCGTTGTGAGGCAGCAGTGCTAACTACTGAGCCACCATGCCGCCCCGTTGTGAATATATGAACAAGGAACAAGAGTTGGCCACTCAGCCCGTCAAGCCTGCTCTGTCATGGCTGCTTCAAATCTACATTCCTGCAGCTTCCTGAGAATCCTTCATCCCCTTGGTAATCAAGAATTTCACCTCTGCTTTAAAAATCCTTAGATTTCACATTCACTGCTTTTTTGAGGAACGGGAATTCCACAGACTCATAATTCTGTGAGAGAAAAAGTTTCTTCATCTGTGTTTTAATTAGGCACCCCTTTTTTTAGAACTATGATCCCTAGTTCTAGCTTCTCCCAACATTCAACAGTCAAGTTCCCTCAGGATCTTAAATGCTTCAATTAAGTCACCTCCAACTCTTCTCAACTCCAGAGGATATAGGTCTAGCCTTTCCGCATAAAGGCAATCACTCAGTCAAGACATTAGTCCAGTAATAACTTCTCTGAACTGCTTCCAACGCAGTACACTCTTCCGTAAGTTGTGCCCCAGTATGATACACAGTACTACAGATGTGGTCTTACCAATGTCTTGTATAACTGAAGCATAACCTCTCTACCTGTGTTCAGTTGCCCTTGCAATAAACCATAACATTCTGTGAGCTTTTCTGATTGCTTGCTGTACCTGTATACTGACCTTCTGCAATTCATGCACTTGAACACCAGATCTCTTTGCAACCCAGAGCACTGCAGCCCCTCACAATCTAGATAATATGTTTCTTTCTTTTCTTTTCTGCCAAAATACACAATTTCACACTTTCCCACATTGTACTCCATTGCCACTCTGCCCATTCACTTAACCTATCTCTATTCCTTTGTAGGCTCATGACCTCTTTACAACACACTTTCCTACCTATCAATGATGTAGAGGTGCCAGTGTTGGACTGGGGTGGACAAGGTCAGAAATCACACAAAACCAGGTTATAGTCCAACAGGTTTGTTTGAAATCACAAGCTTTCGAAGCCTCAAGGCTCCAAAAGCTTGTGTTTTTAAATATATCTGTTGGACTGTAACCTGGTGTTGTGAGATTTCTGACTTTGTGTTATCAACAAATTTAGCTACCATACCTTTGATCCCTGCATCTAACCAATTTATATAAATTGTAAAGAGTTGAGGCTCCAGCACCGAACCTTGTGGCACATTCGTGACATCCTGTCAGCCTGAAAATTATCTACTTATTCCTACTCTCTGTTTCTGGTTAACAAGCCAGTCTTCTATCTGCCCCCAAACCACAAACGTTTATTCTGCAATAAGCTTTGAATCGACCCAGCAACAATTTATTTTAACAAGCAGCATTTTCACCAATTGGTCTCTAAACTGGGATAACTACATAAGCAGGGAGGAGAGTGGAAAACATAACATTGGTCAAAGCTCTCAGCTTCTGAAGGAGATGTCTGTAACTTCAGGAAGCTTCTCACGGCCCAAGCTTTCTACTATTCTACTTTCTGCAATTCCACTTTTCTGCCCAACACTTGTGGAATCATTGTCTGTAGAAGTAGTAAGGGTCCACAATACTCTAGCACTCCATTATGTCTCCTATAATGCATATTCTTCCTTGGAGTACCCAGGAGATGAGTGATGGGGGCCCTTGAATCTGGCCAAGTCCATCCAAGGTTTTCACCTGCATTTTTAATAGTCAGCACCGGAACAAGAGCCTTGGCTGAATTTTTTATTCTTTCACTATACGGTGCAATATTCCTCCCTCAAAATAAAAGGACTGAGCCAGAAACAGACTGAACCAGACAAACAGCTCATTGTTGTTTATGGAACCAACCTTGCTGCTCACCTTTTTGGCAACAATATTTGTCAATGTAAAATAAGGGACCACACTTCAGAAGTAATTTGTTTGCTGAAGGTATGTAAAGGAATGTATCACATTCAAGCTTTCCATTCACTTTCCAACCACACCCCTGGTGGAGGTAAACCTATGCTGATAAAGTTCTGTTAAAATATCATTTGGTTCAATCTGAGCCAAGCTTTCTTCAAATGTACAGTTCAAAGCAATTCATCACAAACTCTTCACGTACCTGTCCATTCAGGTGTACATCGACAATTGTATGTGTTCACTCCATCCACGCAGGTACCACCATTCTGACATTTGTGCTCAGGGCAATCATCAATGTTAATCTCACAGTCCTTCCCACTGAACCCTGCCAAACACAAGAGAGAATTTGATTCATGGATTATCTTGCAACGTAAAACAGTCATGTTCTGTAACTAACACAGATGTTCCAGCAGCAAATCAACGAGTCACACTCTCAAAAACAAAGCTTCATTCTCTCTCTATTTCAACATGACGTTCTGATTCCAAGAACTGGCTTTCCCAAAACTCAATCAGGCGAAACACATTTTAACTTGCACGTGTTGACTAGTCAAAGCTCAAGATGTAGCCATCATTGCACCCAAATAGCCTTGTCAAGTGCTTTGGCATATGTCAACAAAGAAACTCAAAACCAAACACCAGAGCCATGGTGACCTTGTTTGTATTGGAAATGTCATTTTGTACTGCAGTTTTACTGACGCCCCAGAATGGAGCAGCCAAGAAAACCCTCAGAGACAAAGTGTAGGCCAATTCCATTAGCCAACCATATGATTTCTGCTTGCTCAATTCCAAAGTCAAACCCATCTTGAGCACAGGATTAAATGCCAGGCCCAATTTGAAAACCAGATCACTGCGTAGTGCCACTTAAATCAAAACGTGGTGTACTAATGAGCTGCATTCGGACGAGCAGATCAAGTCCTGCAGCTCCAATGTACACTCATGTATGCTAAGTACTTCCATCAATATCCTCTTGTACTGTTTCCAAGAAGCTTGTTTTCCTAGCACTACACATCCTGTAACATTGTGAAGCTTGGTTTCCTGCAAACCCTTTCCCCACAGGCAACTGCCTTGCCCAGTTAGTGCGATAGCTCCTAATTGACCTTGGAGCAGAGTTAATAATGTCAAGAGGGACCCGCTATTGCAGCTAATTGTTTAAGTAATTCACCTGCAATTTCAGTTTAAATGTTTCCTCATTGGCAAAACACATTTCCTGGCCAAGATCCTCAATCAGATTATAAAAAAAAATTTGATACATCAGCAGGAGCGTTCAGCCACAAGTTCAAAGTGATAGAGGAGAAATTACAAAAGCAAGTGGCAAACAAGAACGGAATATGCTGCCTTCAAATACAAAAACCTTTCAAATAGAGGGGGCAATAAGGCCATTGCCTTAATTAATTGCTGGTGATTCAGGGAGAGTGGGCAAGACAACTATTCATTGATCTCCCTTCCATAACTGAGAGCAACACGTTACAACTTTATCTAAACAGAAACTCAGAATCTGGACAAGGTGGTTGGCAATGACCAAAACAACACGACTCATTAGGACACCCTAAGTTTTACAGCTGCAATTATCAGCGTGTTAAAGCAGGGCATTTAAGCTCATATACTTCTGACAGTCAATTAGTGACTCTGATCATAGTCAGTGATTCTAGGACATGCCCTCAGTCAACTATTCACTTAGGGAACGAGGGCAAGATTAAACCGGTCGAGGTCACTAATAGCTACAGTCTGT
Source organism: Rhincodon typus (assembly GCF_021869965.1). NCBI lineage: Eukaryota > Metazoa > Chordata > Chondrichthyes > Orectolobiformes > Rhincodontidae > Rhincodon > Rhincodon typus. The sequence continues at coordinate 4,154 of NW_025967810.1, read as the reverse complement.
TGGCACTGTGTGACCAGCCCTAATCATGTGAACAGAATTTGTAGTAGACAAAAGATGATTTTCTTCTCCTTTCTTCCTCACCATGTTTCCTAACCTCTTTACCATGGTGCTGAATCAAACTGGAGTACAAGTGCTTGCGTGGAACAGGTTTCTGGTAATCTGTGTACATGCTGGGTGGTTACCAAACTGCATAGCCTTAAGACCTAAAGAACAAAAGACGAATTAGCCCTGAAGCATGCTGCCCCACAAGATCATAGCTGATCTGGTTGTAGGCTCAATTCCATTTTTTTGCCTCCTCAACTCTTTGTTAATCAAAAATCTGTCTAACACAGCCTTGAATACATTCAATACCCTGCCTCAACTGCTCTCTGGGCAAGACAATTTCACAGACTAACAACATCTGGAGAAGAAATTCCTCCTCAGCCCTGTCTTAAATGGGAAATCCCTTATTTTTAAACTCTGTCTTGTTTCTACATCCACCAGTGAAGAGAAACATCCCATCATCTATCTTCCAAGTCCCCTCACAATCTGGCATATTTCAGTAAGATCACCTCTCATTGTTCTAAACTTCAAGGATCTAATCTGGTCAACCTCTCCTCACAAGCAACCACTTCATCCCAAAAATCAGCCAAGTGAGCCTTCTCTGAACTGCTTCCAATGCAAGCATATCCCTCAATTAAGGAAAATTGTATACAGTACTCCTGGCACTTTTTCAGAAATGGCCTGTACTGTTTTACCAAGGGATATTGTGGGTTAAGTCACAGTTAACTCCCCGAACCTAAGCTATTCACAAACTTAGCGAGTGGAGTGGATAGGGATAAGGTGCTGTCAGAAGATGGCAATCATATAGAGGAAGCCTGGCTCAATAATCCCTCTCTAAAGACACAGTGGTTTACAGCAATACCACATCATTGCCACATGGACTATATCTAACACAATACAAACCAGCAGTCACTGCTTCCCAGTGTGAGTGTGCAATTTATACAGAGAACTCTGCATTGGTGTTCAAAGAGAGCAAAGACTGAAACTCACTTTGGATAGAGGAAGAATCATTCCCCATTTCAATTCCTTGTATTGGCTTTTCCTGTGACGCATGTGGTACAATGGGCCTTATTTCTACTACCAAAGAACTATCTGCAAGAATGCACACTGCCTTAACCTCAGAGAAGACTTGGTCTGATGTCCCCTTCTCTGCAGATATATAGGACCCTGCTCAGCAATCCTCTGCGGGAGCACAACTGAAATTTTGAAAATCTTGCAGTAGCAGACCCATGTTAAATTGAGCTGTGTCCTCTCAAACTCATTCTGACTCAACAACAGTAACGTTGCTGATAATCACAGAACTATACAATGATTACCTACACGAAGGTGGCTATTCAGCCCATTCTGTCCATACCAGCTCTCTACATTAGCAATTCAGCCAGTCCCACTAACTTGTCTTTTCACTGTAGCTCTGCAAAGTTTTTCCTCTTCAGATAATCATCCAATTCATTTTTAAAAGCCATGATTGAATCTCCCTCCAACACAATTTCAGATGGATTCCAGATCCGAATGACTTGTTCCTGATAAGAGCTTTCCTCCTGGCAGCAGTGGGTTCTAAGCAATGAGTAGGCAACAACTCAATCGTTGCTGTATCATTTTTGCAGATTGTGAGCCAGATGCACTTTACTCACTTTCTGTCTGGCAATTCCTATGTTGATTTTTTTTTTTCCCTGTCCTACTCCTCTGCAAAATTTTACAACACAAATGTGCCATCATCAATCACTATTTGACTGCCATCACTCTGGTGCTTGGCACCTCACCAGGTTCTGAGCATTAGCACACTTTATTACTTAATTAAATTTTAAGTGCAGAAGATTGAGGTTGATCTGATTGAGGAATGCTGGAAACCTTTCACGGATTTGATTCTGTAGACAGAGAGGAACTATTTCCACTAGTGAGGGAAATCAAGAAGCTGGAGACACAACCTTAAAATCAAAGCCAAATCCCTTGGGATGCAAGTCGGAAAACACGGATTCAAATAAAGAGCAGTGCAATCTCTGTGGATGCCGGGGCTACTGGAACTTCCAAGACAGAAATAGATAGCAAAATACTCCAAAATACTGCACGTGCTGGAAATCTGAAATAAAATCAAAGGTGCTTGAGAAACTCAGCAAGTCTGACAGCATCTGTGGAGACAGAAAAATAGAGTTAACATTCCCAGTGCACTATGTGGGATATGGAGAGATTTTGAGGTACAGGTACATTTGGGGTGCATCACCAACTTGACTGAAATGAATGTCGAGATGCTGAGCATCCTTCTCCAGTTCCCAGCTCTTACCTGGCAGGCAGTTGCATTCGTAGGTTAGGTCATCGTTGATTGGTCGGCAGGTGCCCCCATTCATGCATGGCGATGACGAGCAGGGGACATAAACACTCTCACAATTGGTCCCAGTGAACCCTGGTTTGCACAGGCAGCGGTACGATCCTGGTATAGTTAGGCATGTCCCACTGTTCTGGCACGGAACCTCAGTGGAGCATTCATCAATGTCAGTCTGGCAGTGGGATCCAGTGTAGCCTGGGAGGCAGCTACAAGTGTAATTGTCTCTTGAACTGCTGCATTTACCCCCATTAGCACATGGCTGAGAGGCACAGGAATCCACATGCTGGCAGTTTTTACCTGTTGAGAAGTCAAAGAAGATAGTGAGATCGAAGGTCTCTCCTTTGTCACCCCATTTGTACAATTTTGCATCATTGAGTATAACCATGGCTCCGAGTCAGAAAGGCTTGGTTTCACGTCCCGCTCCAAATACTTTTGGTAATTATTCCGTACTGAGTGTGCTGCACTGTCACAATCGTCATTTTTCAGATTAATCAAAAGTCTGTCTGCACTCTCAGGTGGACAATAAAAATCTCATGGCACTTCAAACAAGTGTTGAGGTCTCTCTCCATGCCCTGAACATGATTCACCCCTCAACCAAAAAAAAACCCTATGAACGTGCAAAGCTGCAAAAACATTGGACAGCACCAAACAAACTTTTCCCGTCCAGCCTGTCCCATTCACCAGGTTAGGAGATCCCTTTACCTCAAAGTGTCATGTAATCAATCGCTTGAAAAGGACAAAAAGATCAAATACACAAAGTCAATTCAGGATCATCAATCTGGAAAATTCCTCTCCGTTTCATTTAATTCTCCAATTCATTTAACTCTCCGTTGTTTTGAGACTTTGCTAAATAGGAATTAGCTGCATAACAAGTCTACTTCTCAAGATACAAAAACAAAGTTGCTGGAAAAGCTCAGCAGCAGCGGTGAAGAAAAAAAAAATCAGAGTTAAAGTTTGGGGTTCAATGACCCTTTTCTTCACAGACCTGCCAGACCTGCTCAGCTTTTCCAGCAACTTCTGTTTTTGTTCCTGACTTACAGCATTCGCAGTTCTTTCGGTTTTTACTTCTCAAGATAATTTATCAGCTTGGTAGTACCACCTGTATTTGAAAACTGCTACAGAAAGGTAAGCTATTCCAATTTATTAGCCTTAAATTTATTTAAACTCAGGCTTTTTTTTCAATCCACTTTCCAAGTCATACTTGGAAATGACGCTTCTAGGGTGTAGATGCTGATAGCCTCCTAAACTACATCTCGTTGGTTATTCTTTTACAACTGAGATTATTTCCTGATAACTGTCAGCGTGCATCAATACAAATGATTCCTAGCTGCTATGACTCATTGCAATGCTCCTACTACCCCTCCTGCTGAGATCAATTAACTGCCCAGATGAAAACTATGGTTTATTTAAGAGTAGCAAATTGCATGTTTTATTATTTTGACTTTTTATTTAATTCAGTCCATCCAACCATATTGTGTCACATCTCTGGAGCAAGTGAGACCTCATTCTGGGCCTCTGTGCCCAGAGGTAATGACACTACCACTGCACCAGAACAGCCCCTTACAATCTTGCATGTTATTTACAGGGACTTCCAGAAGAAATGTGACGTGTCACACAGCACACTGACTTCACTTTAACATCAGCTAACAAAGGCAGATTATTGACCAGAGGCTGGGGTCAATGGGCAGAAATGTAACGAATGGTTTCTCTCAAAATCAATGATGGGCCTCAACTGTTCACCATATTTATTAATGTCTTAGATGAGGGAGCGGAAAGTTGTATATCCAAATTC
>NW_025967809.1:13419-25000 GCF_021869965.1 Rhincodon typus | reverse complement strand
AGTCAGCGGATTTGTTTATGGGAGGTGGTCTTATTAGATTGAACCATAAGATTGAGGAGAGCAATCGTGGATAATGGATAGTCGAAAGGATGTTTGATCTCTAGGAATCTAGAACAAGGAGGCACAGGTTAAAAATACCGGATTACCCAAACAAGATGGAGTTGAGAATCATGATCAAATTAGATCATGGAGGCTCAGGTTGAGAGACCAACTTCTATTCCTTAAGTTATGAATTCATTCTAATTTTATCTTTTAGGTATTATATGAATCTTTGTCAAGGCGTTCGTGAAGGACCCACAGGCTGCCCTTCTTATGCTAGCATGTGCAGAAGGAATAAAAATGGTAAAACCGACATATTAGGGCTGGTTCACACCCAAAAAATTGACATTCGAGGTATGATGTCTGATCACTTATCTTAATATGGTGTAATGCAAGTAACTATTGACAAATGATTCAATAATTTATTTCTAAAGAGATGTACTGTTAATAGGATATCTAGTCTGGATAGGTTAGCTTACTTGTGATAGTCAGCTTCTTCTGGATCTGTTTAACATTGTATTGCCTTGGTTTAGTTAAAATCCAACATCTGGCATGTGAATGTGCACTGCCTCTTAGTGTAGTCACAAAGTACGGTATTATTGCCCTGACCTAAATATGATCTGCACGCAGTGTGGTTTCTCTGAGAAACGTGCTTGTTGACGATGCAGACTGTTTAGAAGCTCATACAGGAAAGATATGTATAATATTTTATTCCCCTTCTTTTGCTTGCTTTTATGTAAATATCATTTTCTTCCCTTTTGACTGTCCTGGAGTACAACTTAAGACAAATGCCCAAGTCTGCACTCATGCAAACAGAAAACGTCACTTCCTTAACTTAGCCAACCCTGAACTACAGAGAATTTTACACTATTCTGTTGTAAGGATGGTTTTGCATAATTTTGCAACGGTCAATGTTTTATTTGTCCTCTTTTACATTTTAGGAAGAAGAATTTAGGAAGAATTTAATGTATACGACATGATTTGCAGTTTAGCAAAATTTTTATTAATTTCCTAAATGTCTTTACGTCACACCAAGTTCAGCGTTTTAGTTTGATCCCAGAGGCCATTGTTATATCCCATATGTGCCTGTAGACAGTATTGCATTAACCAAGTTTCATAGCTTTATGTATTTCCAAAAAAAGCATAATTTTGAAACTTCTAAGAAATGGTATCACTGGTAAGTTTCAGGATTTTGATCAAAGAATGTTACCTTCTATTATATACTCTGTAGGGTTAAATGTGCAGAAGCTCTTTGCTTAAGCTAAATATAATGAACAAATTGTTGGTTTCTCTGGTTGTCTGGTCTGTCACCTAGCCATGTCAGTTAGCTGAGTTCAGTTGCCCAGTTCTCTAGCCATGGGAGTATTTGGAACCAAAAATAATGGGACCTACGTTCATGTTCTTGACAATGTCCAGCAGTTTCATGATATGTTGGCAAATAGACAAATGCACACTGTAACATGAAGAATATTTTGCTTGCTAATTCTAAAAGCTTTCATCTTCGTCATTTATTTCCAGGTGGGCATCTTTTTGTGAATTATTCAAGTGGTTATTTCATCTGTGGTACAGGAAAACATGCAAAGACAACTGTACACATGCAATGTTCACCAACAAGTGGAGCACCAGAGCTGGAAAGGTGAGATCCATTTTCCCATTCTTTGAAGTATTATGGAAGTCTGGTGTCTTGTACAATTGGGATCTGTATGATTCCATAGATCACTGACATGGCTGAAATACTGGAAAAGCAGACAAAGGCAGGAAAAAGGGAAGGGTGATATATTTGGGCAGAGAAAAGTCTAGGTTATACTTACACATCCCAGAAATCGAGACTAGGCACTATTTGCCCATTCACCCTGAGAAGGGTAGAGCTACCACCCCTATAGAGATATTGAAAACTTCCCATCAAAATGTTTCCAGTACGTTTTGTGAGTGTTCACTTGAATTGGAATTCAACATTAGTTAGTGTTGAATGATCCCTGTATATTTTTCCTAAAACTAATTAATGCCTGTTGACTGTATGTTACCAACTTGAAATTAAATTTTGTCTAAAATACATTCGGGCCCCAAGAATTGTTTTGTCAGGTGTGCATGTGTAACTAGTTTGATTTTGAAGGAAATTTTAAAGGAAGTACATTGACTTGAGAAGGCAGCTCATCAACACCTTCTCCAGAGCAATTCGGGGTGGGCAGCTTATGTTGGCCAAGTAGGCAACATCTGCATCTCCTTGAATGAATTAAAAACATTTTGGAGTTGAGAAACAAAATATTCTAACTGTGCCAGCATATTTTAATCTTTTGGGTTCAAAAATCATTGAATGTTGTCCAAAAATTTATTTTGCATATCTGCATCCTCCTGAATTGTGCATTATGTAAATTCTTGATCATTGTTTCAAATAGTGTACATATCTGGCCAATATGACATCTGTTATGGTTATTCTTTCCAGCTTTGATGAAAAGGAGTGCGAGTTTTTAATTGTATGGGAGACCCGTGCAGCTTGTGCTGTGAAACCTCAAGAGGTTTACATGGTAAATGCAACCATTACAAGTCCAACAAATGGCCAAAGAGTCAATTTGTCAGCTATTTATTCTAAGTAAGTGTTGTACATTTTGATTAAGTTTTGTATATTTAATTCAACTTGCATTTGTGCACATGAATAAACATAGTTTGCCAGCAACAAAAACAGAAACTGCTGGGAAACCTCAGCAGGTCTGACAGCATCTGTGAAGAGAAATCAGAGTTACCATTTCGGATCCTGTGACCTTTCTTCAGAACTTTGCCAGCAGTTGCTGTGGAGAAGACCTGTTTTAACATGTTACAGCGCCTCCTTTAAAACAGGCTAAATTTCTAAACTGTGAAAGATGTGCTTTTAAAAAATGTTCTTTATCCAGATAAGCTTCTATAAGCATTCAAATTATTGGAATGAAATATAACTCTGAACGGTACAGTTAACTTTCCATGTTACTTCACCATTCATGGAACTGCTTTATTTTGACAGATTTGATTTTGCTAATTTACAGTCCTTGGATTTCACATTTGCAACTCTGAATTATACTAATTCATCATTTTGCTGTTAATTTTTGCTGTCTTTGCAGGTTGTACAAAGCTTCAGGTGATATTAGATCAAATGGCGACTCCTATATCTATGATATCCAGCTTTCTGGGATCTTGAATCCAGAAGATCTCAAATGCCAAGACTCCAATATCTGTCAGGTCAAAACTAACCAACCCTATTTCAGATCCATTGGGGTAGCTTCTGAAGCAAAATATTACCTTGAAGGTAAATGCCACATGCAATAATTTTGTTTTCCTCAAAAGCTTGTTTCCTGAAGATCAATTGTTACCATTGATGGTCAGAAATGATCTTGACATCATCATATAAGCAGTATTTATTTAAACTTGCTGAACTTTTTCTGGAAAGCTTTCAGTTTATAAAATATGCAAACTTTTGCAATATCTGTGACTGCACTTTGGTTCAGCACATCATCCAAAAGCGTGCACCTCTAACGTCCATTGAATTGTCAGTGTGCTAGGGTAGATGTAAAACATCTAATGCACTCTAAGAGCATAGGAGTCCTCCAAAGTGTCATGGCCAATATCTGTCCCTCAAATGATGATGTTAAAATAAAATTAAAATTAGTCAGCCATTGGCACAATCCTGTTTGCTGAAATGTGCAGTGTGTAAACTGACTGCTGTGTTCCCTGTGTTGCAACAGTGATTAAATCTCAAAATTACTTGATTAGCTTTGAGAGGGGATTAGCCTGTTATTTTTGTTTTCACTTTGAGAGAGAACAAACAGCTGAAATAGATTGCTTTATAGATTGCTTTAAAGGAATGTTTTTTTTTAAAAATCAAACCACGCCGGATGCAACAAATCCTAAATTAAGTAACAAAGTTGAAGGACTATTCAACGTACTACTTGCTGTAACTGCTAGAATAATGGCAAATAGGTTGAGATTAAAAATTGAAAGCTATAGTCAGAAACAAAGTATGGATGATGGGAGTGAAGTAAAAGGAAGTTGAGGAGCACAGCAGAACTAAAAGGTATTTCACTAGAAATGTACTTCTGAAATGTACATGGGCTTGATGTAACATGTTAGAATTAGCATTAATATTACCACATAAATTCATTTATAAAGTTTGAGTGACCACAGATCAGGAGCTAATATAAAAGTGCTGGAAAAACGGAGGTCTGGCAATATGTGAAGAATGAAACAGTTCAGATTAAGGGCTGAATTTGACCAAAAATTGGTTGTGTAATTTTCAGGGAATTTCATGGAGGGTTTCGTGTACTCCGCTCTAGTGAGAGATCCCACGTAATTCCTTGCAACTAATCTCTCAATGTATCTATGCTTCCATGCTTCTGTGGCACCCCAGGCATGTTATCGTGCACTCAGCAATGGCAGAAGTACTCAGTACTGCCAGATTTTGCCAGGACCTCTTGAGATTCCTGCCCCTGACACTGTAAGTAAAACCCAGCTGTGCATCAGGTTAAAGCACTACCAACCAGGAGATCTCCTTTGCACTGCACATATGGGAGGGGGATGAATAAGGAAGCTTCTGAGGAGACATAGATGGAACAGATGACACTTTGTTGCAAGTACAAGGTCACATTTGTAAATTTATTTGACTTTGACATCACCTGTCTGGTCACCTGCCATTGTAAGTGCAGCCACAAGAATTGAGCTACACAGATTACCTGTCCTTGAAAATATTCACTTTGCTTTTGCTGTTGTTAGATAAACGAAATAACAAAAATCTGTGTTTGCTTATGGGAGCAGACAAAAACTGTGTTTGTTTGCCTTTTAAGCAATAAAAATTTACAGTCAATGAATAATCTCTGATGTGAAGCTGATGTTCCTTCTGCTCAGTGTCCTCATTTTCCTTCTCTGAAGACTACTGCCACTCCCAACTCTTCACCCATCACCTCCCCTCCCTGCTTGGTTCAGGTGTACCTAGCACAACATGCTAGGATTTATTCATTCACGAGATGAGGGCATTGCTAGCTAGGCCAGAGGGCAGTTAAGAGCCAACCATATTGCTGCAGGTGTAGAATCACATGTAGTCCAGACCAGGTAAGGATAGCAGTTTCTTCCCTAAAGGACATTAGTGAACCAGATGGGTTTTTCCAACAATCGACAATGGTGGTCATTAATTCCAGCTTTTTATTGAAATCAAATTCCACCATCTGCTGTGGCAGGATTCGAACCTAGGTTTCCAGAATGTTATCTGGGTCTCTGGATTAACAGTTCAGCAATAATATCACTAGGCTATTGCCTCGCTCTGAGTCATAGAACAGAAACAGACCCTTTGCTCCAACTTGTCCATGCTGACCAAGTTTCCCAAACTAAAGTCCCATTTGGCCCATATCCCTCTTAAACCTTTCCTGTTTATGTACCTGTCCAAATGTCATTTGAATGTTGTAACTATGCCTGCATCTTGTTGTCTATAACTTTTAACAGTGTACTATTCTCCTTAACTGGGGGGGTGTTTCTTGCCTGCATTTGTGTATGTGGGTGCGTGATTGATAGTAACATTAGATTTTTGGAATAAAAGCATGAATATAGAGTCCTCTGTTTAAATCCACAAAGATCTTTGTTAGTTTTTTAATTGTCCATGCACTTGAAGGTTAAGAAGCAAGCTCATCATCCTTTTTGAAAGCACATTCATCACGGAAAATAGAGAATGGAACAGGGATTTCATTAGTTCTCTCACCTTGTCCATAGCGTCCTTCATTGGGTCCGATATTTGCAAGCAATGTATTAAAGAAGGTAGTGATATTTGCTAAAGTAACTCCTTTCTAAAGCCTGCAACAATTTTGTGGTTTAAGAATACTGATGGGTATCATGTTTTCTAATCAATTCTGGCTTTATCCAAGTGTTGATGCTGTAATTCCCCTTGTCAAACATCTCAATAGTAAAACCTTCTAATTATACCTGAATTGAATGTTTCTTTTCATTGCCCTCACCCTTTGAATTGAAATTGTTCTTCACCTCTAAATCCTCATGTTAGCATTTTCCTTTGTTTATTGTAGCATGATCACTAACAGCATTTCCAACACAGGTGACCTTTTATAATATGGAGGCCTTTATTGATGTTGTAGTGTGGTTTTACATTTCTGTTCACTTCTGTTTCTAGATGATGACCTGGATGTAGTTTTCTCTTCTAACTCTGTGTGCGGCCGCGACAAATCCAAGAATGTCTCTTCCACCATAATACTGCACTGTAGTGAATCAGCAGGGGAAGGGAAACCAGACTTCCTTCATGAAACTTCAGACTGCCAGTATCTGTTTACCTGGTACACATCAACAGTCTGTGCACTAACGTGAGTTTCTCCTGTTACTTATAGCACTAAGTGGCAGAAGACTGATTTCTTTCAGTTTTTCTGCTTCTGCATTTTTGTGATTGCTGAACTTTTATAAGCACTAGACTAACATCCAGCTTCAAATGTTGAAAATTCTGTGGAAGCTTTCAAAGCTTCTAAACTTAATCTCTCTCAATATGTATTTTTGTTTGAGAATGTTTTTGCAAAAGCATATGCATTCATTTCACAAGATCAAGTTAAAGTCTGCTCCTTCAAGAGTGTATTTCATTTTGGATATTAAAATGTGTTTTGTAATACGTAAAACACTGGCTATAACTGGGAAGACAAAAAAAGTCTATTGGAAACACATTCTGACTGATCTATATATAATAACTAAGGCGTCAGAAGAAAGGCATTAACAAATTAGTGTGTGCAGTTGGCCATGTGCAAATAGAGGATTGCTGCTTGCAAACAGAAATCTTTCTCGTAAAATAAAACCTCCAAATTTAATGACCCAAAAAGTACAAATTTGACCCTTTGTTTAGATGAAGAAACAAAGTAAAAGTCTTGTACAAATAATAAAATACATAAGTAAAGTGTATAATGGGAAACAAGGAGGTCGTGGAGTTGATGGCCCCTCGCATTCCATACTTTGACCCTTAGGAAAGCTAAATCTGCACAATTGAAAGCTTGTTAAATACCTGATGGATTGAAGTTGAATCACAAATGGTAATGTAACACAGCTCTCAATCCCTACATGATGATAAGCAACAGAATAATGCCAGTAGAATACAAAGCATGAGACTTTTGCTTTCCAGAGGAAATTATCAATTTGTTTGCTTAACATCTTCACACTGACGCACTAATAGTGCTTGCATGTACTGCATTCAATTTTAGTCAAGCTGTGAGTTCAAGTCACACTCCATATAAATCTAGGCAGGCATTCCAGTGCAGTGCTAAGTGCCTTATAGAATCAGAGTGATACAGCACGGAAACAGCCACTTCAGTCCAACCAGTCCCTGCCAAACATAATTCCAAACTAAACTAGTCCCACCTACCTGCTCCTGGCCAATATCCCTCCAAACTTTTCCTATTCATTAACTTTTTCCATTGTAATTGTAACTGCATCCACCGCTTCAAGAAGTTTATTGTTGGAAGTGCCACCTTTCAATCTAATCAATCAAAGGCATGCCTGACTCCTGAAATGTTCTTAAGAGATCTCATGCCACTATTTAATTATAGGCAGGTCAGTTCTCCCTTGGAACCTGTCCAATATTTCTTCCAAAACCTAGCATCACCCTCCCAAACACTAACATCACAAGAGGGGTATCTGGCCAGTTTTGCGTTTTTATTTGGGGGAGCTTTCTATTTACAATTTGTCTGCTGCATTTCTTACATTACAACAGTGAGTACCTTTTGAACAGTACTTTGAATATAAACTGCTTCAAACATTTTAGGGTATGGAAGGTGCTATGTAAATGCAAGTTTTTTTCCCTTTTAGCGCTTTGAGTCTACTGATGTACTTCAGCACTAAAAAGACTGAAGTATAAGGCAAAGTGCTTGCATGAATTGATAGGGTTGGCCTTGTAGTTTGCAAGAGTTATTTTTTGAAGAGAATTTTATAATGTAAATATGCAAAGAAAGTGTAGATGAGGAACTTTTACAGTCAACAGTTGAGAAGTCTTGCTGTTTAAGTGCAGATTGTCTCATTTATTTTTCCGCTGTTTTCTGCAGGTCAGTCAATCCTGCGATTTCAGATGATAAGTCGCAGAATGGAGACAATGTCAAAGGTTTGTCCAGAAGAAGCAGAGCTGTGGGAGCACTGCTTAGTGTGTTATTGGTGGTACTGACTGCCTGCCTCCTCATCTTATTATTTTACAAGCAAGAAAGAAGGTATGAAAAAAATGATCAATTTTATTTTAAATAGAACATGACACTGTCCCTCTCCTACTTGCCAGGCTCATTTTAAAAGATAAGTAGATTAAAGACAGTAAAATACAGTAGTCTCCATTTGTGTTCACCCTGGATGGTACTTCTAGGTACTTCAGTACCCCATCTCTCATACATTAACTGTCCAAGAAAAGAATGCGGAGGGGGAGAAATGACCAATTTAGGAAGATTGGAAATTAAGTTACGAAATTGGCTCCAGGGTAGGAGACAGAGGCTGGTGGTGGAAAGTTGCTTTTCCCACTAGAGGCTTGTGACTAGTCGTGTGCCGCAAGGATCAGTGCTGGGTCCACTGCTTTTTGTCATTTACATAAATGATTTGGATATGAATATAGGAGGTATGATTAGTAGGTTTGCAGATGACATCTTCACTTTCCACAACGCTACCAATTTTGAAGGTTACCACAGAGTACGACAGGACCTTGATCAATAGGGCTGATGGGCTGAGGAGTGGCAGATGGTGTTTAATCTAGATAACTGTGAGATGCTGCATTTTGGCTAGGCAAATCAGGGCAGGACTTGTACACTTAATCGTAAGGATTTGGGGAGTGTTGCTGAGTGCAGATTCACAGTTGCTTGAAAGTGGAGTCGCAGGTAGACAGGGTAGTGAAGAAGGCATTTGGTATACTTTTATCGGTCAGTGCATTGAGTATAGAAGCTGGAAGGTCCTGTTGTGCCTGTGCAGGACATTAGTTAGGCCACTTTTGGAACAATGTGTGCAGTTCTGGTCTCCCTGCTATAGGAAAGATGTTGTTAAACTTGAAACGGTTCAGGAAACATTTACAAGGATGTTGCTGGGTTGGAGGTTTGAGCTGTAAGGATAGGCTGAATAGGCTGGGGCTGTTTTCCCTGAAGCGTCGGAAGTTATAGTGTTGGACTTTTATACAAATTTACAAGATCGTGAGGGACGTGAATAGCCAAGGCTTTCCCCCCAGGTTGTGTGGCGGGGGTGGGGGTCCAAAACTAGACGGCGTAGGTTTAAAGTGAGAGGGAAAAAATTTAAAAGGAACCTAAGCAGCAACATTTTCACATAGGGGGTGGTGCGTGTGGAATGAGCTGCCAAGGGAAGTGATGGAGGCTGGTACAATTCCAACGTTTAAAAGGCATCTGGATGGGTATGAATTGGAAGGACTTAGAGGGATATGGACCAAATGCTGGCAAATGGGACTTTATTAAGTTAGAGTATCTGGTCAGCCTGGACGAGTTAGACAGAGGGTCTGTTTCTGTGCTGTATATCCCTGACTCTAAGTTGCAGGTGACCTATGATTATCCATGACTCGATTAGCTTTCATCAAATCCTCACTCCCATCACCCTTCTGTAGTAATGCTGCAAGACTCCCTCACTCAACCATGCTGAAACACTTTGTCAGAGACCACAATAAGAGCCAGAGTACATCTGTGCATTTCAACTACTAGAATGTGACAACACCAGAAGAAATACTTTGTTATCCAACTTGATTCTTAGCCTGCGTATCAGCAGTCAAAATAAGAGCCCTAGGTCTGTGTGGTGCCTGTAGGAGGGGAGTTTGATATTTTTGTCTAAAGATACTTCTTGAATTTTCAGGTTGTTTTTTTTTTATTGTCATTACTCATCATACAATCCTGTATTTGTACTCCCTTCTGTTGAACGATTTTAAAAATATTCTTCTTCATAGTTGCCCCCTCTTTCCCTCACCACTTTGGAAGCTGCCTCCCCAGTATAGCCCTACTAGTGAGCATTGCTGCTCTGCCGCCCTGTGCCCCACTCCAACCTCTTTCTGGCAGCCATTGCCTCCATACCATTCCATTGTAGTCTCTTTAATCAGCCCCAGCAAAAAGCTCTCCAAAGACTTACCAACTCACGTTTTTTGGCTTGCTGCTCCTCCAATCTTCCCTTTGTGAAATGAGACAAATATTTCACATACAGTCTTGAATAACTGAAGTACAGTCCTTTTTTTTGTGAACCCTATTGCCCAATTGATGCTTATTAGAGAATCGTTAGAAAGGAGGTCAGTTAGCTGGACACCTGATTTGTGAAGCAGAGTTAATGCCAACAGCATGTTCAATTCCTGCGCCAGCTGAGGTTGCCACAAAGGTCCTGCCTTCTCAACCTCTCCCCTTGCCTGAGGCATGGTGACCCTCCAGTTAAACCAACACCAGTTGTCTGCTTCTGAGAGAGCAACCTCTGGTCTGGTAGAACTATGGCAACTTTTATTAGAAAAGCATTTGATTCCTGTAACTGTCTTGAACTGTCTAGGAAATGCTAATGGCTGATTTTTTGACTAAATCAGTAATCAGTTCCTGGTCCAGTTTTCTCCCCCACCATTGTTAAATTTCTTCATTGCCTTGCCCCTCCTGTCTCTGTATTCTTTTTGTTTTTGCAAACCTTGAGTCTATTCCATTTCTGAACTCTTGCACGCTCCTGATTTTCATTACACTACTATTGGCAGCCATTCCTTCTGTTACCTCATACCTGAACTGTGTAATTTCTTCCCTTTACTTCGCCATTATTTGACGATCCTTAAAATCTAACCCTTTGACTATGTCCTTTGTCACTTAGCCATACATCTATGGATATGCGTGATGTCAAATTTTATTTGATAATGCTGCCATGAGACGGCTTGTTTTATTTTGTTAAATATGTTGTACAAATGCAAATTATAATAAAGCATGAAGCAACATCCCTATAGTTGTAGAATTAAAGATCCTGCATGAATATATTGTTGTCATTTTTCCACCTCCAACTTGTAACCTGTCTTTGAAAAATTCTGTACGTCTTTCTAGGGACTTTATTATGCAAAAAGTGACTGGCTGTTGCAGGAGAGGAGCTGGAGTTGCATACAAATACACAAAGGTAAAAGTTCCTAAACTTTCTTATATGGGGCATTGTGGTAGAAAGTAATAGTTAAGAATGAGTACAGAAGACAGTTGTAGCTATTATTTAAAGGTGTGCCCTTGAAATATATTAATTAGTAAATGGAAGTGCAAAGCCATTAAGGGTAACTGGATGGACAAGGGGTGGGATGGGGTTGCTATAATAAATTGGTGTGAAATGGGGAAGTTAATTTATCATCAATTGAATAATTGAAAGAGTTTGATCCATGTATCTCAAAGCATTTCAGATATTAGATTTTCAGTCTGGTACTGTTATGCAAACCAGAGATGTAACCAGTTTGTGCAGGAGGAAAATAGGGGGTAAAAAACAAAATATTTTGGATTAACAAGGTGTAGAGCTGGATGAACACGGCAGGCCAAGCAGCATCAGAGGAGCGGGAAGGCTGACGTTTCGGGCCTAGACCCTTCTTCAGAAATTT
>NW_025967809.1:0-13019 GCF_021869965.1 Rhincodon typus | reverse complement strand
CTGAAGAACAATATTCTGATCATTTGTCTCTCATCCAGCATCTGCAGTTCCTACTATCTCTGAAATATTTTGGATTATTGGATGAGAGACAAATGATCAGAATATTGTTCTTCAAAAGGTGCCAAGGGATCTATATTATCTGCTCAAATAGAGGATGCTAAGTGTAGAATTTCTCCTCTTCAAATGAGAGGACGTCACAGCACGCCTTCAATGTTGCATTATAGTGGTGCTTAAGATGTGCTTCAGTTTCTGAAGTGAAGCTTTGATTCATGACATACTGACTTATCTGAGTGCATTATCACAACCAGGGCTGACCATGACTAAGTGAGAAGGTGAAGTGAGTTTCTGCTTGGTAGGTGTAGGAAGGGAGTTGAGCAGTAAAAGGAATCGCAGACCTGAATCTACAGCAAGAGAAATTCTATTTGAATATTATGGTGGCTGAAATTATAGAAATAGTGGGAGTGATCAGGAGCTGGACCCGGGTTTGTATGGCTCCGTCAGGAATAGGGTGCGAAGACCAGGAGCTCGGCCAGGTGGGGTGACGAGGTTGTAGGGAAGAGGAGAAGAGCAGAAGGTGAACCTGACTGGGAAACTGGATTTGAAGATTGTGGCATGAGAGATGTAACGTAATATGATTCATGCAGCTAGTAGATAGAGAGGTATGGCTGTAGGTTGGATTGCTCAAACACAGGAATGCTGAGTTCAAGGGTCATCAAATATAGTCAACATGCAGAGAAAGATAATTAGAAACAGTTTGTTTACAATAAAGTTATTTGTTTGTTAATGGAGATGCATAGTGTGTATGCTGTTTTAAATTGAAATAGGCAGATAAGATTGGGCAATTTGGCAGGTTCCTCTGATTTTCACATTTGTGACAATTCCAGGAATAGTGGGGCTTGATTTCCAGCACTCTACCCCAATGCATGATGACAGGGACAAATGGCTAAAAATTAGAACTAGTTCAGGAATTAAATTAGAAAAAAAAATCTCTAAATACAGTGGTAATAGTTTGTAACTCCCCTCCACAAACAACAATTGAAACGATGTAAATTGTTAAATTTAAAACTTCGGTTTTGCTACCCCAAGGTATTGGGAGAATGAGCTATGTTGCAGATCACCCTTGATCTTATTGAATGGTGGTACAGGCTCACAGGAGCGTATGATCTTCAGTTGCGGTGCTTTCATGAAAGAAGGTCAGCCACAACTGTTGGAGAAGTCGATCTACACCAGCTCAGAAAGACAGCTTCAAGCCCAATGTTAGGAGGTATTTCTTTATACAGTGATCTGTATTTAGAATGATCATTAGAGGAAGTAAAATTGGGTAATTCCAACTGCTATGTTGTGGAGATGGTAAGAATATATTTTTATGAACCTGCTTAATGCATGGCCAATGATTTAAACAACTGCATATCAGAGTGCAATCCACCCCAGTACATGACAGAGATGATAAATAGGGCCTATAAGTCATCTATTCTACATCTTAGTATCATTATCGCTTAGTTTTTATTACTGAGGCATTATCAAAATTTCAAACTTTTGAAAAATTAATCTAGCTTCATTGGGGTTTAGAATTGTAAAAGATTGAGGTGATTTGGTAGGATAGATGTTGAAAGATTATGTCCGCTGGTCAGCGAATCCAAAACATCAGGTACAATTCCAGGATAAGGAGCTGGTTGATCATTTAAGACTGAGGTGAGAATTTTATTTGCTCAAGTTTGAAGAATTTCCATACGTTTAAGGCTAGGATAGACAGATTTTTGGTCTCTGGGAAAATAAGGGTTAAAGGGATCAGGCAGGAAAGTGGAGTTGAATCTGAAGATCAACATGATTGTATTGAATGATGGAGCAGACCTCACAGACTATATGGTAACTTATCCTATTTCTTACTTTTGTGTACTTGTGGTCACTGCTTCCCATTATGCAGAGTTCATACAACGGAAAAAAACAATTGTGCTCCATCCATCTGCATGTCTTGGGCAAGAAACTGTGGAATGCTGTTACCTGTCCTTCAATAGAGAGCCTCAGTGGCCTCTGTGCAATAGTGGACGGCACCTTGCAAGTTTTTAACTCCTGTCCCAAATACGTAAATGTTGGTCGCCCAGGTCACCTTTACACCAACTCGCTATGTGCTCTTCCCTCTGCCCTGAAGTTAGAATTGTGACTGCAGCAATTGACACCTTTTCAGTGAAGACTTAATTAAGAAGTTCCAATATCACACGTTTTCCCTCCCTGAAAATTCAGGTAGGGGAATTGCTCCCTCGTCACCTTGGGTAGATATGGCCCCCTATGAGAATTTTTCTCTTCCCTGCATTGTGACCACTGATTCTCCCAGTTGTGCTTGACTCCAGGAGGAAGGCTGACCTGTATACCAGTATTTGGAGGTTGGGAGCAGCTGGTTTGTGTAGAAACCATAGAAGTCAGCCAAAAAAAAAGCCTGCTATATTAATCTCTACAGACCTTTGTTTCATGTTTTCAGTGAGTTTATCATACAGCTTTTTAGCAATAGCCAAAGGAAATCAGTCATCAACTAAAATGTAAGCAGTTTGATCCCTTTAAGTAGCACCATTGAGGAGTCATGCTTGCAGAAAAATATGTATCAGCTTAATGCAAGTTGTTAAATGGAATATTAAGCTACAGAATGGAAATGCTAGCATCAAGACTGTGTTGCACAACAGGTGAATAATTAGTAAATCTATTAACTCTCCTGCCAGCTGGATATCTATCCTTTGCCATTTAATCATGGGTATCCAGCATTGGGTGACCATTGAAATAAGATTAATTGAAGCTGTTCTGTCGGAATTCTAGTGTACACACTGAAAGGCAGGGTTAAAAATATTCTGGCTAGGATCACAGTAAAATCAGGATGGGAAGTAATTTTACATTTTTTCCCTCCAATCAGATTAATGGAGAAGAGGGCGGTGATGAAAATGAGACTGAATGGTTGATGGAAGAAATCTCCTCATCTGAGAATGGACAGAAACCAGCAAAGGAGTACCAGCAAAATGGCTTGAACCATATCACTAAAGCTGTAAACGCTGATGTCTTCGGTTCATTCCCACTGGATGATCCAGACAGTGAAGATGAGGTTTTGACTGTGCCACGAGTGAAAATCACCTCTACAAGAACAGGAGAGCCCAAGATCAGGGGCAATCAAAAGCAGCAGCATCCACAGAATAAGCACTTTCATGATGAAAGCGATGAGGATTTACTTGGTTTAAATAATGAAAAGAAGGAAACAAAGGGAAAATTGAAACCACAAATGAAGCGAAACAGGCCAGAAAATGACTCCACAAATGTAACTTTTCATGATGACAGTGATGAGGACATGCTAAAGGGTTAACCGTTGTGCTTGTCTAATAACTTGATAGGACACCCAGCCCAGCAGACTGAATGAGAGGGGCCTGCCTGTCATTTGCTCTGCTGAATGTTTGAATAACCCTGTTGATTTTTTGCAAATTATATGCAACAAGGGAACTCCATAAACACTCCTGATTGTTTACAGTAATGTGTAAGGGGACAAATCTTTGCTGATTTACTAGCATTTGCCTAAGGGATATTTATATATTAAATAATAAAGCTTGTGCACATGGCCATTTCTTTGGGGCAATAATTATTGCACCTAAGTATTGCAAAGAGCTCTATGATGCTTTCTTTAGCTTTGACCTTACTCTTCTGACAATGAAAAGGAAGGGGAGCAAAGTAAAAGAATATTTGTTACTTTGCAGCTCAATATCTTTGATTAGCTTCCATGAAGCACTGCCCTTTTTGTGTCAATATTTATTGCAAGTTAAAAAAGGAAAGGGTTAGTGAACACTGGTACTTTGTTCATCCTCCCAACCAGAAACTACAGTGATGTAGGGAAATGCAGAGGGTTTTGACATAATCTTTTTGTTTTTTTTTTTTTTTGGAAAATTGTTAGATTCATATGCTGAAAGGAAACATTTGACAAAAGGTTGCACAATATTGTCAAAAATGTGCTACATGCAAGTATAAAAGTTGACAGGAAATGTTCAAGATATGTCGGCCTAGTCCTTTTGCATGACCCTCCTTTGAAGTATATTTTACAATATTATTGTGCATAATTGATGGGTTGGAACCAAAGTGCAACAATGTATTGGGCAGGTGTTCTTTTTTTTGTATCTATTTCTGGTTTGGGTTCAAAGAGTTTTTTAATTATTTTCAAATCAAAGATATGTGATTTTTGTTTCTACAGAAAGTTTGATAATTTTGTTGTAATATGAAGCAACACCCATTTCAATAAAAGGTGAAAATATTCCCATTCTAGTTATGCTCCATGTAACACCTTGTCATTTCATCAACGCATTCTGACAAAATGCTGCATCTTTTCACACCCTAAAAATTTTAATGTATAATTTGATTTAAGAATTAGTTGCAACATTTGCTTTCTTTAATAATACAGTTGAAGGTACATTCATTTTCACAGTAAGTTTTTGGTAATATTTTAAGGAGAAAAAGAGAAACAACATTGTTTGTAAACAAGAGACTAGAGGTCTAGGCCCGAAACATCAGCCTTTCTGCTCCTATGAAGCTGCTTGGCCTGCTGTGTTCATCCAGCTCTGCACCTTGTTGTCTCGGATTCTCCAGCATCTGCAGTTCCTACTATCTCTGTTTGTAAACCACTTGGACATATTCTTCAAATGGTCTGTTCGTCATTTGCTTGTCTTCGCAATGTGATTCAGAGTTTGGAAAGTGCAACAAAAAAGGGATTTGAATGCATCCATGTACATCCTGTTTTAAAATGCTTTTTTTAAAAAAAGTCTCATTCTCCATCCAAGCAGTTGCACATTCCACTGAGCCCCTCCTGTTCTGTTTTAATGCAGCATAAACCAGTGTAACTTCCTGCTGTTCCTTTCTTTGTTTTCACGATTGATTATGAAATTTAGAGTGTAGTTGCCTGGTTTCTTTTCAGCTAGCAATTATCAGTTGTCTATTTCATTATTTTGTCCTAATATTTACTTGTGTGTCCTAGAACACTGATTTTTTTTTGTGTTATAATAGTTTTTTTTTCTATAATAGTCTCCCATTTTTGAATGGTCACTGTGCCAAAAATTGTTTCTTTTAACTCAGTCTGACGCGAATGTTTATTTATTGCCATCCCTAATTAGCCTTAATGGAAGATAGTGGTGAAGGTTCTGCTGTCTTGAACCACTGCAATCAGTGTGATGTAAGTAGACCTCCCCTGTGCCATTAGGTAGGGAGTTTTAGGAATTCAACCCAGTGACACTGAAGGAAGGGTGATATATTTCCAAGTCAGGATGGTAAGTGATTTGGAGGGAACTTGCATGTGGTTGTATTCCCATGTATTTGCTGCTCTTATCCTTCTAGGTAGAAGTGGTTGCTCCTTTTGGAAGGTGTTGTCGAAGAATCTTTGCCGAATTTCTGCAGCATATCTTGTAGATACTCACCGCTGCTACTGAGTATCAGTGGTAGAGGAAGTGGATATTTGTGGATGTGATGCCAGTCAAGCAGGCTGCTTTGTCCTGGATGGTGTCAAGCTGCTTAAGTGTTGAAGTTACACTCAACCAGGCAAGTAGGGGAATATTCTGGCGTGCTCCTGACTTCTGTATTATGCAGATGGAGGACTAGCTTTGGGAAGTCAGGAAGTGAGTAACTTGCTACAGTATTCCAAGTGCTGTTGTAGCCACAATTTATTTGAAGAGTACAGTTGAGTTTCTGCTCAATGGTAACCCCCACCCTCTGCCCAGGATATTGTAAAGTGATAGGAAATATCAGACAAGGAATTAAAGTACAAAATCATGGACATAAGCCTGGTAATTCACAGTAGGTAAATATTTATAAATTGAGATACATTAAAACAAAGTCAGTTATGTTGTGGTCTTTTCCAAAGTTCCAACTAATTTGAGCTTAATGGTTAGGAAAAGTGAGAATTAAAATCTGCTCTTAATTCCTTAACTGCTGAAGTCAACCTGTGACTGACCAAAGAGAACTTCTCCTCTTGCTTACTACCAACATCCAGATGCTAATCCTGGCAGACATGATATTCCCTGCACCCTAGACCACTGCGCCCCGCCCCCCACAAACTTCCAAACTGAACCAACCACTCATCTGACCCACCCCAACCCTCCACCTACCTAAAATCCTTTACAAACTTTCTCTCAATAGCTTTCGGGGGCATAGTTTGGTATTCGTTATTTCCGCTTTGAATTTTGTAGGTTCCTGGATTCTTTGCTGCTTCAGAAGAGAATAATCATAGAATCTCTACAGTGTGCAAGTAGGACATTCAACCCATCGAGTCCATACTGACTGTCCAAAGAACATCTCGCCCCTCTTCAACCACCAACCACCACCCCCCCTCCCCCAACCCTATCCCTGTAACCCTGCATTTCCCATGGCTAATTCCTATGGCTAATTCACCTAGCTTGCACATCCCTGGATACTATAGGTAATTTAGCATGGCCAATCCACCTAATCTGCACATCTTTGGATGGTGGGTGGAAACTGGAGCACCCAAAGGAAACCAGGGTCCAATGCTAACCACTGAGCCACCATGCCGCTAAGAGAAAAGCTTTCTCCAAGGAAATCTTTAGCTAATACTTAATGATGTAAAAGTGAGGCAAACAAGTGTCATATATGCTTTTGAAGCTTACTAATTGATTTTTTACTGCACTTTTATCTCTTTCTGACTCCATGAGCATTTTGAGCCAAGTCCAGATTTAGGTGCATTTTCTTTTGTTCTTTGGTATTTCAAAAAGAAGATCACAGATGATTACTACTTGTTTTTGACTTAAAGCCTTTGTGATCTATTTCTAAATATAAAGTTGAATATTCAAATGTATGGTTTTATGAGCTGGTTGGAACCAAGTGCTAAAATGAAGGCTCATTCTGTTGGGCTTCTAGTCAATTCTGAAATGTTTCCAACTTGTACATCATGTAGCCTTCACTAAGCATTACTGATCTGCCAAGAGAATCGCACTTCAATATCAGTTCAAAGTTATTCAAAACTTAAAATTGTTAATGTTAAGCTAAAAATTCCCATCGTTATTGGTAGTGTGAATTAATCCAATTAATTTAGGCAGCTTTCTTAAAAAAAACAACAGATCACATTTTGATTCTTTGTGTGTAATTTATTGATTTCTCCTTTCTGATCTGTTTTGAATGTTTTCACATTCATTTTGTATTGATCTGTCCTGTCATCTGTTTGTGGAGTCCTCTTTCAGGATCGGGAGGTGGGATATTTTGAGGATGAGGTAGTCGGGGGCTAATTACAGTTTTCAATATTACATGGAAAATTCCCTGATTTCACTGTTATAAATTTTCTCTAGCTAACTAGTTTTAGTGCAGATGACCATTTCCAACATGTGCAAATCTAATTGTTGTCCCTTGACATTCAATGGCATTACTGTTACTGAGTTCCCCCACGTTCAAAATCCTGGGGATTACTAGTTTAACGTGGCCAGTTGCATTACAGATGGAACATGACGATGAGCTGAAATCTTGTAGTCATCTAGTTCAGGACATCACCCATGTACTGAACTTATGACCTGAGAAATCCATTCCTGTGGCGTCACAACCCTTTTACATTATCTCAGCTGAAATTGTTGAATAGATTGTTAATTTGGCATCAAATGGTAGTTGTTCCCAGCCATGTGATTTTTATTTAAAAGATTAATACTACTAATAGGAAAGCTTTTAGAAACCATAGCCTGGTGAAAACTAACTAACATTTGAATAAACATGGCCTTATTATGGGAAGTTGGTGTTTGACTAACCTGATTGAGTTTTTGATCAGGGTAGATGATATTATGCATAAGAAATTTCAAAAGGCCTTTGATTAAGTGTACATTATTATGCTCCTAAGCCAGATTTAAGCCCTTCAGAATTAAACAAAAAACACTTGAAATTATATAATGTCTTCCCTGACATACATCCCAAAGCATTTTGTAATCATATTGTAATGTTACAGTGCAGCAAGACCTGGACAATATGTCAGCAGCCTTATCCCGCACATACAATGCTTTATTTAGCCTCAGATCATAAGTAAGCAGACAATTGACCTATCAAGCCAACTATGCCACTTGGTAAGATCATGTTGATCTGATTGTGGCCTCAATTCAACTTTCCTGCCTGCCCCTCATACTCTTAACTTCCTCATTGAGGAAAATCTGTCCAGCTCAGTCTTTGAATATATTCAATGACCCAGTTTCCACTGGTCTCATGAGAATTCAAAGGGCTAATGATTCTCTGGAGGAAAATGAATTCCTCCTGTTATGCCTCACTGGCTAGCGTATTAGAAATTAATCCTTGCTATTCCCAGTGTTGTCATAAAAGTTTAAGATTTTAAAAAGTACATACAATTCCCAATTTACCTGTTGATAGAAACCATTGACTAGGTTTCTGTTCTTAACATGAATTATTATTTTAATGAAAGAAATTTTACCGAAAGAATTGCAGATGCTATAAATCAAACAAACAAATTGCTGGAGAAGCTCAGCAGTCTGGCAGCATCTGAGTTCTGAGGGTCACTCGGCTCGAAACATTAACTCTCATTCCTCTCTACAAATGCTGTCAGACCTGCTGAGCTTTTCCAGCAATTTGTTTTTGTTTATGAATCATTATTTATTAGAATTAAATGGGTTCTAGCTACGCATATACAGTTGTGAACCATCAACACATAACTCTCTACTAGTTAAAATGCTGGTTTGTTGGAGGTACAGGGTGGCTGGTTCACACTTGCAACAGTTCTGACTTTAAATAAAAGTTCAAGCTTACAACAACAGCTGAAGGAAGAAAAAAACCTGTCTTCAGGCTTAAAGTGGGATTTGCTGCAGAGAACAGGTGCAGGTCCTGAACTATTGGTAATCTGATCACTTCTTTCCATCTTATTCACTGTTCCAAGATGTCCTGCTATCACAGTTGATGGAAGGCAGAAAATGCTTTTAGCATTGATAGCTGGTCACTAGTCCACAGACTGATCAGCTACTTGTGGGTCAAATCTCCATTTGTGCGCAGACCTGGCTCCAAGTCTAAACTTTCTATTACTGCTTGAACCTGCAGCTGTAAAAACAGTGCTTGTAATGAGTGTCAGGTTACTTGATTTTTAAAACTGTAGTAATCTTTCAACCATCATTTACACTGTCCACTGGGTTTGTTGAGATGATTGTTTTGGCTTGTTAGATCCTGCTGCTCCTTGATTTTGCTGCTCCAGGTATTTTCACTTGCTTGTAGGAGGCACACCGTGACTGGTTCACACCTGCATCTCTGACATGCTGAAAGTTGCCACTCTTAACCAGTAACTGATGAAGGGAAGCAAACTGACTTTCTTCAGGCTCTTTTTTTTCCCTAAATTACAGAGGAGGACAGCTCTTTCCTTTCCAGAGATTTCCTGGCTTCTGACCCAAAAATTCACATGCCCAAGCTGTTCAGCTGCCTGGGAGCCAGTCACATACTGGCAGGCAGAAAGCCTTTGTCATTGATAACTGGTTTTTTGGACTGGTGACCAATCAGTTCCTGGTCACTGGTCAAATCTCCATTTGTATGCACGAGACAACTAGGCCCAAAACGTCAGCCTTTCTGCTCCTATGATGCTGCTTGGCCTGCTGTGTTCATCCAGCCCTGCACCTTGTTGTCTCGGATTCTCTAGCATCTGCAGTTCCTACTATCTCTGACTCCATTTGTATGCACCCTTTGCTGCAGCTTGTTTGCTTAGACTAATGGCAGTGCTTGGTCAAACAGCAGTGTAAACAGCACTTAAAATAAATATCAGGTTATTTGTTTTTAAAAAGTACAGCAACCCTGCCACAATCCTTCGTTTTTCAAACGTTTCTGCTTTGAGTCTGCAATCAAAAATTCAGAAAAATAAAAGATACGGTCTCTTAATCTCTGCCTTGAGCACTGCACCCCACTCCCCGCACCCCTCCCCAGAGAGGGGATCATCCAGAAAATCTTAATTTGGAAAATAGTAACAACACAGGTCTAGAGACTTATTAAAACTATGAACGCATACGCTAGTGGAAATAATGGTACCTAGTCTGTCTTAGCACAAACTAGATTTCACCTTTTTGAAAGGTGGAGATGTGTTTAGCTTGTCAGTTCTAGAGTGTTACTTTCATGTCATTTCCACTCAACTGCAGGAAAGGAGGAAAAGGTTGAAGTGTTTAAATACTGAGGAGGTCTAGGCTGAAAGATGTTATTGAAGTATCCCATTGACAATTGGGTTTAGTGAAGCCTAGACTGAGTTAAAGATTTTGTTTATCTCTTTAATACTATTAAGTGTATTCATTCTGGTGCCAGTATTCCATCATAAGACCATGAGGTATGAGCAGAAGTAGTCCATTCAGCCCATTGAGTCTGCTCCTACATTCAATGAAATCATGGCTAATCTGATCTTCAATTCCACTTTTCTGCTTGATAACCCTTGAATCTCTTACTAATTAAAATCTGTCTATCTCAATCTTGAATATTTTTAACAGTCCAGTTTTGATAGTCCACTGAGGTTAAAACAAATCCAGATTTACCACCCTCTGAGAAATGGGAGACCCTTACTTTGAGGTTATGCCCTTCGGTCCTAGAATCTACTTTGTCAAGTCCCCTAAGAATCTTGAATGTTTAAATAAGGTCATCTCTCATTCATTCTCTCAATCTACTCAATCTCTCCATACCCAGGATCAACCTAATTCACCCTCTCTGGACTGTCTCCAATGTCGGTGCATATATTTCCTCAAGAAGGGGACCAAGTCTGTTCACAGTAAACTAGATATGGTCTGACTCGTGTCTTGCATAGTTTTGAATTACTAGGTCAAAGAACAAATGGAGAGAACAAGGGAATTGTAATCTGAAATTCCTGAGGTTAGAAATTTGGTATTCCACGTAGATGCTTAACAATTCAAACATGCTGTGATCATACCCTTTTGTACCTTTTTTGTTTCTGCAATGTACTGCACTAAAGTTAAACATTATAACATTTTTGGGGTCACAGGTTGCAATTTATTTAAGTGCCAAAGTTAGCTTAAAATGGTAGGTTGCATCCGTTATTGATTTCTTAGATTCTCTCCCCCCCATCCCCGTTGAAATCTAATAAATCAATGGTACTTCAGATTTTTGGAATGTTTTATCACACTTATGATGTTTGAGCTGGCAGATAATGAGGCCACTGTCTGTAATGTTTAGTGAAAGACCCTGATCGTTATTCATCCACTGACTCTCATCCCTGTTGAATTGTGACCTGAATGTTTGCAGACATTCTGGATAATGGCAGAACAGGCTAATTACCAATTTTTTTTTATGAAAGATCCCCTTGTATCTGATCAAGAATCATAAAAACAACAATAGAATCAGTTTCAATTCTACTTTTTCTTCCCCTTTCAAGGAGCAAACCTCTTAATTAGGATTGAGCAAGGCTACAGAAATATGGGAGTTTTTGCTTTTTCTATAAAATTAATCTTTGTACTGCTCTGGACCTAGAATTCAGGCATTATTGAATTGATGGGTGTGAAAGTCTCTCAGTTAAAATGTAAAGGTTTGTGATGGAGGAAAATAGAAAATATAATTTCTCACCGGTTGCTTTTTTATATGTTTTGACCAGTGAGATAATTCATGTAGAATCCTTGAAATTTGTGTTCCTCGGTACTAAGGCTTCAAATACCCATTATAATTTTTTTTTTTTTGAAGCTCCATTTGAAATGGAGAGTTGACCATTCAGCCCTCAAGCCTGCCCCACTATAAGGTTTTGGAGTAGGTCTGTAGCTCAGGTTGTAAGTGTTGAGATTGGTTGGTTGGCCGAGCTGGTTTGTTGTTTCGCAGACGTTTCGTTACCATGCTTGGTAACATCCTCAGTGCAGCCTCCAATGAGGCGTCGGTGTGTTTTCCCGCCTGGTTTTTAAACTCTGGGGTCCGTTGAGATGGATTGCCTCACTTCCAGTTTTCCTTCGTAGTGGAATGTATATGGGGTCGAGTTCAATGAGTTTATTAGTAGCATGCTTTGTGGAGTGCCATGCTTCCAGGAATTCTTGTGCTTTTCTCTGCCTAGCCTGTCCCAGGATCTTGGTGTTGTCCCAGTCGAAGTCATGGTTCTCTTTGTCCATGTGGATTGAGATGAGTGAGTACTGGTCGTGTCTTTTTGTAGCCAGTTGGTGTTCGTGTACTCTTGTTAGTTTCCTTCCTGTTTGTCCGATTGTAGTGTTTCTCGCAGCCTCTGCAGGGGATTTTGTAGATGACATTGGTCCTTTCCATAGCGGGGAGTGGGTCTTTAGTTCGGGTGAGCAGTTGTCGTAGGGTTGACGTGGACTTGTGTGCCACTCTGATACCCAGTGGTCGTAGGAGTCTTGTGGTGAGTTCCGACGAAGGGGGAGGCGGGGTGGGGGAGGAAAGAGGGTGACAGAATGTAACCAGCAAAACTAAGAGGAAGGAATGAGTTCACAATTTGAAGGTGTTGAACTCCATATTGAGACTCCATATTGAGCCTAGAAGGTTGTAAACTGCCTAGTTTGAAGATGAGATATTGTTGTCCCAGTTTTTGCTGTGAGTCATTGGAGCACCGCAGCATGCCAAGGACAGATAAATGGGCATGCAAGCAGGATCCTGTGTTAAAATGACCAGCTATGGGAAGGTGGGTGTCATACTTGCGCGTGGATCGGAGGTGTTCTGAAAAGTGGTCACCCAGTCTGCATTTGAACAAAAGATAATACAGCATAGGAACAGCCCTTTTGCCTCTCCAAGCCTGCGCTGACACATTTGCCCTTCCATACTAAAACTGTCTTCATTTACAGGATCTGCATGCCTCTATTCCCTTCCTATTCATTTTAGGTGCTTCTTGAATGCTGCTATTGTCTGCTTCCACCACCACCTCTGGCACTGTGTTCCAGGCACTCACCACCCTTTGTGTGAAAAATTTACCTCGCACATCTTTTAAACCACCTTCCTGCACCTTAAAGTTGTGTCCCCTACTAACTGATCCATCCACCCTGGGGAAAAGCCTCATACTTTCCACTCTATCCATGCCATTCACACTCTACCAGGCCACTCCTCAACCTCCTGTATTC
>NW_025967808.1:20592-25000 GCF_021869965.1 Rhincodon typus | reverse complement strand
ACGGGCAAGACAGATCCCAAGGATTCCTCTGCAACACAGCTCCTCCACCCCTGACATTAGTGACACTACAGATCACCAGACTTCATGTACATTTTGTCCCCTATACAGGGGATTCAGATTCTTTTCATTCAAGCATTTGGTTTCTGAATTCTCTCAAGCCACTCACAGACTGCCTCAGTATTTGCTCATGCTGCAACAGTTCAATCTCCTCTGCTAAGATTGGACCTCAGCATCTACTTGAGTGTAATTCCAGCTCTTTCATAAACAGAGAACCTCACTAAGCTGAAACTACCTGTAGGAGTTTGTCCAAACTCCAATACTTCTCAGTTGAGCCAAACAAAGAGAGTGCTGTTGAGCTTCCTTCACCACCATCCATTAAGTCAAAAAAGAGAGTGTTTTCCAGGGCTTCTTACAAGTCCCAAAAACTCCAACTCTAGTTGTATCTATCAGCACTCATGACTTCGGAGAATCCCAATTGCAACAGCAGCATCTTTTCAAGATGAAGCTTCTTCCCCTGTTACTGCCCACTCGATCAGGACACACAAGCTCCCGGTCATTACCATCCTGGTCCGATGACCTGCCTTTTCTAAAATAAAAAAAGGCCCACAGCACAGGCTTGCTGTTCCCTCTAAGATGGCCATGTCTTTCAGCTATTTAAATAAAAGTCAGAGCACGTGCAGCACATCATGCTGCCACATAAGATGGGCATGTGCCAGACCACATGGTCTCCACTTGCAATGGAACCCAAAACGTGTACAGGTTTCATCACAATGCCAGTGTTCAATGCTCATTCAAAGGTGCCAGATACACAGCACAGTTAACAGACCATACTACATCAAATAGAGCATAAAGCACAAAATCAAGCACATTATGCTAAACTTATATAAAACACTAGTTTGGTTTCAACTGAAGTACAGGATCCTGTTCCGAGTGCTACTTGTTAGAGAAAATGTGAAGGCATTAAAGAGATTGCATATAATAGTTCATGGAATGAGGAACTCTTCAGTTACATAGTTGGGATTGTTTTACTTGAAGATGAGCAGGTTGAGAGGAACTTTGATACAGGTATTCAAAATTATGACGACCAGCACAGAGGAAAAGCTGTTCCCACCTGTGGAAGGATTGGGAATGAGAGGTCAAAAGATTCAAAAAAGCTACTTGGCAAAGAAGAAATGGGAACAACAAGCAGTTAAGATTTGGAATGCACTGGCAGTCAAATTCAAAATGAGGCCAGTGAAACACGATGAGCCTAATGGCCTTCCCATATTGTGTTTGTGATTATACAGATCTGCAGAGAGCCCTAGGAGTGTAAATACCCAAACTTCTGAATGTGGTGGGATAGGTTGGCATGACTGTTTGAACAAAAGAAATGGCATCTCTGGCTTTAGTAAGAGATGCATAGTGTATAAGAGCAGGTGGCTATGGTAAACCTTCATAAAAGTCACCAATTAGGCCCACCTGACATATGAATGCCAATTTTGAACACTACAGTTCAAGCAGCATTCAAATCCTTAGACAGCATGTAGAAAGCATTCATGAGAATAGAAGCAGAGATGAGGGATGAGGGATTTCAGTTATGGAGAGTTAGGGCTAATGTCCTTACAGCAAAGGAGAGGAAGAGGTTTGAAAGAAGCATTCAAAATTCTCCATGATTTTGAAAGTGAATAAAGAGAAACTATTTCCAGTAAAAAGGGCCTGTAACCAGAGGACACAGATCTACAGTGGTCAACAAAACAAAGGCAAACTTTTCTTTCCTCCCAGTGAGTTGTGACCTGCAATTCTATCATTTTAACGTTTTAATGAGCTTGCTTGCCAATTACTCTCTCAAGCTTTAACACTGGGTGTTCAGGATGCCCAGGTCTCAGTAAAACCGATGGCTGAAGGGACAAGGATTGTTGGATGGAACAGATGAGTGCCTTTTCAGCACTGGTTGCATAGCATACATAGCATGACTTTCCTGCAGCATATCATCTTATCTCATTAACCTCTACATCACCACTCCCCTCAAAATCATTTTCTCCATGTCTTCCCCCAGAAGAAAATAATCAAGCCAGGATTTCTACAAAATACAAGATAAAGCATGTGAGCCAATCACATACACTCTAGCACCTTACCGGACATATAGATCTGCATGGTATTTTTTTCCATGTAAAGTTCCTAGCAGTGTTGGGTTTTCACCATTTCTGAAGTTGAGTGTAGCATCATACACAGCTGGAACTGGAGAAATCATTTAGAGATTGTGAACATCACAATATAATCAAATTATAATACATTTCATGACTAGGTTATGATCAAATAAAACCAGTAATAACTACAGGTCTCAGAAGTAGTAAAAGAAAAGAATGAAGGGCTATGTTATAATTAGGATTTTTTTGGTTTTGAGGCTATGATATGTCTTCTGATTAAAGATACTTTATGCTACAATGTTTCCACAATACATTTTCAAAGGTTGCAGCAATTTAGTCTTAAAAAGCCCCCACACATTTGGTATATATTGAGGGCTCATCATGTTGGAGATAAAAATCTGATCTTTTACTTTAGAGAAATTGGGAGATAGGGTATTTCCTAACATCAAGATTCTGCCTGCTGAGTGGTGTGGCGATGCCAAGCTGGAATCTTCTCCAGCAGGTCCAAAGCAGCGACAGAAGCCAGATGACCCTCTTCTATCTTAACTGCTCATAAAGTTTACTAATACAAACAAGCTCATAGCCCCCTTGACAGACGTGTCAGCCTTGGTCAACCCAACTTCAGATAGTGGAGGTTCTGAAATGCCCGCTTTTACAACAGAGCTCACAATGTTAGAACAGCTGGTGTGCTGGCATTTCAAATTTTTACTGACAGGAATGGTAGCAGTAATTCTGGAATTGGGTTCCACACATGATTTTTAAAATAATCATATGCCACTAGTTGGCCCCCATGTTACATCAGGCAAATCCAGCTGAAAGACTCAAGAGAATGAAGGGCTATGTTATAATTAGGATTTTTTTGGTTTTGAGGCTATGTTGTCTGATTAAAAGATACTTTACGCTACAATGTTTCCACAATACATTTTCAAAGGTTGCAGCAAAATATCTCGGAGGCTAACTTTCATTCAGCCACGCAGCATAGGAGCATTCAATGCTCCTTTTTCTGAGTTGGCAAGATAGTCAACATGGCTTGCAAGAAGTCAGTTAGAAATTTCTAGACAGATATTTCACCATTTCAACAGCAAGTTTCATATGCAATCTTAACAACTGCTTGGCCCCTTACCTACATTCCTTAGACATTGTACAGTCAGTGCAAAGCCTTTTGTTCGAGGGAGTAGGTGATACTTTAGTTTAGGTAAGCCTTTGGCTTCAGCTACCTGCATGCTGATCTTGTGTTTTTTCTCAGTAAATCGTGTTCCTTCACAGTGTATCAGAAACTGCAAGTCAGAGAAGATATCAAAGGCAGTATGAAGTCATTTAAGGCTCAACATTCCTATAGAAGCATCTGTTGAAAACTATGCGGATCATCTTTTGCCCCACAAACTGACTGCAAAATCAGGCACTGCATTCATTTTCTTTTTACAGAAAGAAAATTAACCAGTGTTTCACTTCCAATGCTGTAACTTTCAAGTGCTCTCATACAAAGTACAAGATTAACACACCATTTAGGCAGTAAAGTGAAGCATTAAGATCAGCCATAAATTTGAGAATATTGCATTAAAGGAAATAACTGGAGTGCATCCATTCAACCTTCATTGATAGTAAAGAGCCTTTTAAAAAAAAAAGCGCACTGTAGCTGCAGCATTTGCTCTGGACAGCCCTTTCATACAGATAGATATATATAAAAGAATAACACTGCAGCAGCTGAAATTTTATGAATAATAAAAGAAAGAATTGCATATGCTGGGAGTTATGAAAAAAGTCAGAAATTGCAGGAGAAATTCAGTGGGTCTGGCAGCATCAGGAGAAGAGCAGATAATCAAATTTCCTCCCAAGAACCACGTTAGCAATTTACTATCTTAAATGCTGCTGGCAGCCTCTGATTTAAGTATCTGCTAGGGTTTTTCAGGCTTTAGTGAGAAAGGACGAGGCAGTGGCATCCACAATGGAGAGGCACAGGCTGAGGCCATAGCTGAGAACAAGGGCTTCCAGCTGACTTCCTCTAATCTTCCCCATTAAGATGTGCCTTACACTGATGCACAACAAGCAGGTTTCACATTAAAACTAGACCTACAATTTGACACCAACGCACAATGATCAAAAGCTTGCAAGGTCAGATAGGTAGGTAGTCAGGAGCAGCTTGAAAAAAAAAAAGAGTGGGGTAAAGAGGTAGCGTACTGTACTGTAGTTCAGTTTAATTCAAGGAGGAACTGCAGCACTTGAGGGCTGAGGCATGGGGAGGTGTGGGGGTCGGGATGGTGGGAAGCACACGAGAGCAAAGT
>NW_025967808.1:7964-20492 GCF_021869965.1 Rhincodon typus | reverse complement strand
ATCTGTTTGATGTGGAAGGTCTTCTTAGGGCATGTGCTGGGGATGCGGGGGAGCGTACAGGTATAAATTAAAAGCAGCTCAGTATCTGGGTATGCGTGCCAAATGATATTTGGCCATCAGCAAATCACCGTGACCCACTACTGGTCACAATTGCACAAACCAAATGTCACCAGCCCGACTCCAACTGATCAGTTCCTGGGTAGCTGAGCAGCTATGGGAGTGAACAATATAGTGAGAATCTTGGAAGGGAAGTGGTGTCTCTCTTGTTCCAGTCAAAGGCACGATGCTAAAGAAAGCTAGTTATTTTCTCCCAACAGTTGCTGTTGCTACTGTTTTTAAACCTATAATTTGAGAACCACTTACTCTGTGCCTCCTGTCAAGAAATGAAAGAATCCAAGTAGAAAACTACAGAACTAAAAGGATTTGGGATACAAACAAAAAACCTTTTCCATCAAATCCTAATGACTATTAAACTGTTTGCCTAGTACTTTTTCGCCCCTTCTTCTACAACACCAATTTTTTCCGATCCGTATTTGCGTGCATATGTGTAGGGGATTTAGAAGGCAGTTAGAGTTTTAACAAGTTATATTTAAGCAATTCGTTGCTCACGTAGTTAAAATCTTTTTATTAGTAGCAGTTCTCAAATAGAGAAACCTAGTCCACGGTTTCTATGAAACCGAATCTATCAGACATGTAAATTGTGGGCTTTACATACTTTGACAAAAATTAAACTTGTGACAACTCAAGGGTTGGCAGGACATGGATTTTCAGCATGCACCCTATTGAGGCATAACAAAATTGATGCTTTGCCAGATTAAGAGCAGATAGGCAAGGAATAGCTAAAAAAGTTAAATCCAGGATATTGCTTCAAGTTAAATTGAACAAATAGTAAAGTAAACAGATTCAAGCTAGCAATCGAGAAAAGTATGACAGATTATCAGAAAGTTCCTCAAAAAAAATTAGTAGAGCAGACATAGATACAGTACTGGAGGCAGTGAAAATCCTGGAGTAATTCAAGTGGTGGCACAGTGGTTAGCACTGCTGCCTCACAGTACTAGGGACCTGGGTTCGATTCCAGCCTTAGGCAACTGTCTGTGTTGAGTTTGCACGTTCTCCCCGTGTTGGTGTGGGTTTCCTCCGGGTGCTCCGGTTTCCTCCCACATCCAAAGATGTGCAGGTTAAGTAGATTTGGCAATTTGGCATAACCAGTGTCTAGTATAGGAAATGCAGGAATAGGGTAGGGAGTGGGTCAGGGTGGGAAGCTCTTTGGAAGGTCAGTGTGGAATCGATGGGCTGAATGGCCTGCTTCCACACAGCAGGGATTCTATGAAAATTAAAATCTGTGACGGAGAGGTAGAGAAAAGTGACTAAATTAAGGCAAGGTGTAGGTTTTATCCCCCTCCCCACACATCCGTAATGCACAACAATTTTGAATTTAAGATGTTTCACATGGTAACAGAACTTGTACTTAAAAAAATTCTAGTGTAATACTGGAATGAAAGATCACATTAAATAGAATTCAGAACGGCAACTTTAGAAAGAAAATGGAACGAGATAACAGGTCCGATTCTCAATGCATATTATAGGCTAGCCAGTGGAAATTAGTTAACTAAACAACCGTTTTCCAGCTTGTTCAGAACAGCCGTGCAAGAACATATTGACAATATCCGGTGATCTATTCCACGATACAGGTTAATAAAATGTTAGCACATCATCAAAATAAGGAACGTATTTTAAAAAATACATCAACAACTGCTACCTAAAGCACTTTAACAAGCAATTGTTGTTAATTATTTCCCTGAATTTTAATTATCATAACTAAGTGTTTTTCGACAGGACAATGAATAACCATCGTTAGCAAGAGAATTCTACTTTTTCCAAACCGAAGAGCAGTCAAAAAAAGAACCAGAGACAAAAACAAATGTTGGAGAGAATAAAAATAAAATGTTCAGCGTGATATAAAAAAGATCTTGCCCAAAATGACAGGGTTAAAAAGGGAGAAAAAAAATAATTGACAGCAGATTAAACAATGGAGAAATCTTCAAATGAGCTGCTGTAATAGTACAAGATATATTCTAACCAGAGAGGTAAAACTAAAAGTAAAGAGAGTTCCATTGTCAAACATACAAATTTTAGTTTTAGTAATAAATGAGGCATCCTCTTAAAAAAAAAAGATTAGCTCCTAATACGAAAACAGAAAAAACAAGGAATATGAAAAGCCAAGAGGAGAGAAGTGTAAGGGGGAATTGAAGGGTTAAAGAAAAATAAAAACCTAGAACAAATATGGGAAACAGTAATTACTTTAATTAATGTACACAAAAGTGAAAGTATAGTTGAAAGGTTGGGCTACTCAAGAATAAGGGAACACCTCAATTCACAACGCATCCATAAGAGAATGGACAGGACTGAATTTCTACCTTGTGTCCTATAAATTTAAATACTTTAATCACGAAATGGGAAAAATATATTCTAAGTAGTTAGCACACAAGGATAGGATCCAGTTTCAACAGAATATCAAAAAGATCAGCTTCAAAATTAACAATCTTTAAAAAAAGCTCCAATGCAACAGGAGTGCTTGCTATTGGAGTACCTCAGATCAGTGTTGCAAGTACTGACAAAATGGAGAAGCATACCCACCCCTCCAAGTAGAGGTTAGTGCCTGGAATCATAGCATTGTTGGTGTAAGAGATTCTTTAGATGTGTGACATATCCAGCTGCTGGAGTATTGAGTGGCCAATTTGATTGGTAAACTCTGCAGAATCAGCTAATCTTCTAGGAGTAGCAATCAAGGGGTGTACCAAAAGGGAAGTTAAGACAGGTAGAAGAATCAGTAGACAGCAGCGTGCAGTATTTTAGAACTCAACTTTCTGCCTATTTCTAACAGGCCCTTTTTCGGTCCTTCCCATTCTGTTGGGGGAAAGAGATTCCAACTTCTGGAGCTTCAATTTTCAATCCTTTTTCTCTCCAAAAGTGGCGATGCCAGTGTTGGACTGGGGTGGGCAAAGTCATAAGAGTCCCGGTGTTGGGACTTCTGACTTTCTCCCAAAAAGTGGCAACTCCTTACTGCAACATAATTACACAAATCCCAGTAATCTGTCCTTACATGACTAAGATAACATGCTTCATGGATGTTGGCTGGCATCTAATTACAAGAAGAGGTATTATGTTGAGATTTGGATTTTTTTCCTCCCCAAACCAGAAACCAAAATGTAGGTCCATAAATGATCAATCTTTATCTAGTGAAAGATGAGCAGAACCGAGCATAAATGCATCAAGATGCCAAGTTAAGATCAAATACTCAGTAAATTTTTTACTCAATGTTTTAATGTTATTATATTTACAGTAAACATAGCAATTAGAGAGAGTTAGGAAGATGATATTTGCATAACTTTCACAACCTGGTAGGAATCAGGAAGTATCTTGATAGCTTTTACGTCATGGTACAGTATGCTAGAATAGGGAACAGTTCAACTGTGCAGGAGATTAAATTTAAAAAAAGTTAGGAAAAGGAATTCTGATACAACTTCAGCTGACAATATGAACTTGGTGTTATTTTTGTTGTTATTACAGAAAACAATTGTGAAATTTCTAACATAAACACCATACCTACCCAAAAGATTTCAGGATAATCCCGGAGATTAAGCAAACTCTGGACTACGTTTTTGCGATCTTCTGTCCATTGTCGTTTGCAAAATACTATCTCCAGAAAATACCACATCCAGCCTATCAGAGGAACATAAGCCAGCTCCTTTTTTGCTAGTACTTTCGAACTCTACAAAAAGAAAAAAATATTTTTAAAATGGTTATATTAACACCAGTGTTACACTGTTTACAATCTCTTAAAACACTAAAATATAGGAAAGTAGCCAAAGTGTGCACGCAGCCTCTAGAAAAGGGATTTGAAGAGATGCGAGTGAGTGACATTTTAAATGGAGTAAAGTAACAGCAGCAAAAAGTTTCCATTTATGTCTCACTGACTTCAATATCATCTTGGATGCTCAGTCCAGACAGGCTGCCAGAGCTAAGTTTCACCAACACTTTCAGATGTCCAGCATCACTGCCTGGAAAAGTACTTAAACTGGAAGTGATTTAATAGTAGTATGTAGACTGGATACCTAACAAGGAACAGAAGTAGGATAATGATAGGGTAGTAGTCGGAATGAAAAAAATTTGGGGCGGGGGGGAGGAATTGAAGAAAGTGAGGGAAGATAAGGGTAATGGTCGTGGCAACAGCGATAGCATAGTGGTAATGCTATGCAACCATAAAACGTGCACACTGCAGACTAACACCCTATGTCACAAGTACAAATCCCACCACTACAGCTGGTGGAATTCAAATTAAATTAATGAACCTGGAATATAAAGCTGCAGAGTAAATATGCTTTCAGACTGCCATTAACTGTTGCAAGCACCCTTCTGGTTCACATGTCCCTTAGGAGAAGGAAATATGCCATCTTGACCTGGACTAGCCTACATGTGACTCCAGAAACACAGCAATGTGGTTTACTCTTAACAGCACTCTGCAAAGGCCTAGAAAACCTCAGTTCAGGGGCAATTAGGAATGGACAACAATCCAATGCCCACATTCCATTACAGAACAAAGAAAACAAAAAAAAAAAAGAAAACTGGAGTGACAAAAGAATTAGTGCTAGGGCCTCAACTAATGACTTTGAATGTATGGCAGCCAAATTTGTCAAAAAATTCAAAAAGATAGGCAAGTAAGCAAGCTGTGATGAAAATGCGAAGAATCTGAAGTAATATGAAGCAAGCCATATAGATGGGTTAATGAAAACCTGAAAGAACTGCACATGCTATAAATCAGGAACAAAACCAGAAGTTGCTGCAAAAGCTCATCAGGTCTGGCTGCAGCTGTGGAGGAAAAAAAAAAGTTAAGTTTCAGGTCTGGTGACCTTTCCTCAGAACGGTTCCGAGGAAGGGTCACTGGACCAGAAACATTAATTTTTTTTTCTTCACAGTTGCTGCTAGACCTGTTGAGCTTTTCCAGCAACTTCTGGTTTCGTATATAGATAGGTTATTCAAGTGGTTGAAAGACTGGCAGTTGGAGCAATGGGGAAGGCTTTCCATTTTGGCAGGAAGAACAGAAAAGTCAATCATTTAAATAGGGAGAGGCTACAGAATGGCAAAGAGTGATCTGTGTGACCTTGTACACTAATCTGAAAAGTTGGTTTCAGGTACAGGAAGTAATTAGGAAGGCAAACAAAACATTACTTTGTATTGCAAGGAGGATAGAGTAGAAACATAGGAAAGCTTTATTAAAATTGTACAGGGTGTTAATGAGGCCACACCCAAGAGTGTGATTTGGTCATTATTAAAAAGAGGCATTTGCTTGCCCTTGAAGCATTCTTTTCACACAGATTAAGTTTCAAAATTTAGGGGTACTCAGCCTCTGGGGTTCTGAAAGGTTTCCAGAAAAAGAAAAAAGTCAAATTTGATTCTCAACTACTATTGAAACACACCTGAATTGCCAATTGGTTCACTGAAAATCAAATCAAGGCAAGGGAACTAGAGTAGAGTAATTCAGTCAGCAGTCATACATAAATATAACAGCACTCCCTCTTAATACATTTTCACCAGAATTGATCATGGCCAAATGGACAAATTCTGGTGTTGTTGGTTGTCCCTTCACACTAGCTCATTAAAAATGAGTTCTGTAATAAGTGGTCACAGTTTTCTAGTCAGCAAGCATTCTAATTTCTTGCTGTCGTTCTTTCTGACAAAAGCTTCACGCTGCCGAGTGAGCATTTTGTTTTGTTTGACCCACAGAAGATCTACTGTTCCAACTATTATTGGTGGAACAGCAGACAGAAAACCTAACTTAACAATGGAATTATATTACACTGTACCTTTACTTCCACAGAGCCAATGCAGCCAAATACCACAGGGAAGAGAATGCTTTGTAATAAATTCATCCAGAACTAAACTAGACACCCAACTGGAGGTCAAATTTGTCAGGCCATAATCACACAAAAACAGAAATGTAGGAGGGTAAAAGAAAAAGTGACCTACGCAATTCTAGGTCTCCAACCAGAGGGTAATACTTTCCTTCAGGAAGATATGGTTCACTATTTCCCAACTCTGGTTAGTTGAAAATTTCTCATTTTTGGGTAGTCATTATGGGCATGGTAGAATAATGGTTACACTACTGGATTAAATGATTCAGAGACACGTTAAAATCCCATCACAACTGGAAAATTCAAAATCAATTAGGTAATTTAACCTCGAATTAGTTAGTATCAACATGACAACGACAAAAGCACCTTAATCCTTTTAAAGGGGTAAAAGCAAAATCTGCTATCCTTGCATTTGAAAAATGGCTAAGCGCTTGCCTCAAACTGATACCCAAAAAAAAAAGGCCACTAAGCTGCAAGAACTAGTCCAAGCTATACAAACATCTGCCAGTCATATTTCCACAATCAAACCTTTCAGCCAACATCCCAGACTCTTCAAGTCACCATCTTAGATGCACGTTATCCGACTGGCTAGATAGATCAATGAATCATGGCAGTGCAGAAACGTACAACAGGGAGGAAGTGAATCTTAAACTGATTATTCTAAACAAACCTCCTAACTTCTAAAGGGCTTTTCAACAATTAGCAAGGTGCAAGTCAAAAGCGTGTGATGGAATATTCTCCACTTGCCTGGATGTGAAAAGCTTCCAGAACGCTCCAGAAGCTTGACACCATCCAGGACATTGTTAAGGTCGTGGATGGGTGCCATTCTCAATCTCTTTTATTGTTGCATAATGGCTGCAGAGCGTGTCATCTGCTAGACACATGCAGCAACTTCTTTACTTGTACCTTCCAAACCTATGACCTATACTACCTAAAAGAACAACACAAGTGGATATACTGAAACAACACCACCTCCAAGAAACATACCATACCTTACTCAAATATATTAGGTTCAAATAATGGAATATTCAAAGACAGTGGGTACACAGACCCATTGACTTTAGCTGGTCAAAGGCAGCTTACCACTACTTCAAGAGCAACTGGAGTGGGTAATAGAACTAGCATTACTAAACAGATCCACATTCTATGAATGAAATAAATACATCCCCATTCCACTAGTTACTATTTTTCATGGGTAGCATTCATGGTTTTTGTTTCAGAAATTTAAGGGAAAATTGTAAACAGAACGCTTTCAACTTCTTGGTTTAAAAAAAAAAAAATTGGAAATGATCAACCCTCATTTTTGCTCATAAAATCCTTAATGCCTTGACAGCAATATTACACAGCACACCAAGCATCACGTGTGCGCATGTGAGGAGGGGGAAAGAGAGATGACTGGTGGTGGTTTAACCAGAAGGTCACCACACCACAGGCAAGGGGAAACATTGAAAAGGAGAATCCTTCATGGAACCTCAACCAATTCAGGAAGTGAAACCATGCTGTTGGCATCACTCTGCATTACAAACCAGCCATCCAGCCGACTGCATTAACAACCCTCTGCTCCATGCCTGGTACCAACTTAGTGAGCTTTCTCCTGACTGCCTCCAATGCCAGTATCAATTTTCTTAAGTAAGGGGCCCAGAGCTCAAGCCGGGAGTGCAAGTAAAGGCCATTAAACGACCTTGGCAAGTAGCGTTAAAAAGAATCCTAAGGCATTCTATACACACATTGAAAACAACAGGATAACTAGGGAGAGGGTAGGACCACTCAAGGATAAAGGAGTGAACTTGTGCCTGGGGGTACAGGATGACAGCGAGATCCTAAATAAGTAGTTTACATTGATATTCACACAAGAGAAGGACATGGAATTTAGTGAGATTAGAGTGGAGCATGCTAATATGCTAGGACATTTTGACATCAAGAAAGTGGAGTTGGGTCTCTTGAAGAGCATCAAGGTGGAGAAGTTCCCAGGGTATTGAAAGTGACAAAAGGAGATTGCTGGGGCCTTGACCAAGATCTTTGCATCCTCGCTAGCCACTGGAGAGGTCCCAAACGACTGGTGAGTAGCTAATCTTGCTTCTCTGTTCAAGATGGGAAATAGGGATAATCCATGAAACTAAATACCAGTCGTTACATTGATGGCTGGGGAGCTACTGCAGAGAATTCTTAGGGAAAAGGATTTACTCACATTTGGAAAGGCATGGCCTAATTAGGGACACGGTCAGCATGGCTTTGTGCAGGGCAGATCATGTTTTACTAACTTGATTGAATTTTGGGGAGAAGGTGACAAAGGTGATTGATGAGGGTATAGCAGTAGATGTTGTCTACATGTACTTCAGTAAGGCTTTTGACAAGGTCCATTATGATAGGCTCATCCAGAAGATTAAGATGACTGGCACCCAGAATGATTTAGACATTTGGTTTCAGAACTGGCTTGCCCACAGAAGGGAGAGGGTAGTGGTGCAACTGTGTTTTCCTGGCTGGAGGTCAGTTACTAGTGGTGTTCTGCAGGGATCCATACTGGGACCTCTGCTGTTTGTGATACATACATGAATGACTTGGATGGGTGGATTAGTAAATTTGCAGATGACACTAAGATCAGTGGAGTTGTGGACAGTGTAGAAGATTGTCAAAAGGTTACAGCAGGATACAGATCAGTTGCAGACATGGGTGGAGAAATACCAGATGGAGTTTAATCCGTGCACGTGTGAGGTGTTGCACTTTGGGAAATCAAAATGTTACAGAAGAGTATACACTTAAATCGCAGGACCGAGAACAGTGTTGATGTACAAAGGGATCTCAGGGTTCAAGTCTGTAGCTCCTTGAAAGTGGCCACATATGTACATAGGGTGGTAAAGGCAGCACATGACATGCTTGCCTTTATTGATCAGTACAAGAGTCAAGATGTTATACTGCAGCTATATAAGAACTTTGGTTAGGCCACACTTATTTTGGTTGCCATATTATAGGAAGGATGTGGAGTCTTTGGAGAGGGTGCAGAAGAGGTTTACCAGGATGCTGCCTGAATTAGAGGGTATGAGCTATAAGAGGCTAGAAAAGTTGGGCTGTATTCTCTGGAGCAGAGGCCGAGGGGAGACTTGCTAGAAATCTACAAAATTATGAGATGCATAGATTGGGAAAAAGATTGTAACTGTCAATAGAGTTTAAAATGTCCAATACTGGGGGCATACATTTAAGGCGAGGGGTGACTGTTCAAAGGAGATGTGAGGGGAAAGTTTTTTTTTTTAAAAACAATAATAAAAAAAACGAAAAAGAAAAGAAGAGTCTAGATTGCACTGCCAGGGGTGGTAGTGAGGCAGAAACAATAGGGGCATTTAAGGGGCTTTTAGATTAGCACATGAATGTGCAAGGAATGGAGGGATATGGACCAAGGGCAGGCAGAAGGGATTAGTTTAATTTGGCGTCATGTTCTGCACAATATCATGGACCAAAGGGCCTGTTCCTATGCCGTACTGTTCTATGCTCCATGTTAAAACTGTTCAGTATTCCAGTAGTGGTCTGATTAGTGCTTTGTCCAGTTTCATCAAAACTTCCTCATTTTCGTAAACTCTGAAATAAAAGCCAACATTCCATTTCCTTCCCAACTGCCCACTGAACTTGGATGCTGGCTTCAAGAAATTCATGGACACAGACTCCCAAATCCCTCTGTTCCATAGCTTTCTGCAACAATATTCAGCTCCTCTATTCTTCCTATCAAAGTGCATAACCTCACGGTTTTCCCCACAGTATATTCCATCTGCCAAATTTTTGCCCATTCCCTTAGCCTGTCGATATCCCTCTGCAGACTCTGCGTCAGAGGCATACAGTGCAGAAACAGACCCTTCAGTCCAACTCGTTCACACCATCCATGTTTTCCAAACTAAACTAGTCCCACTTGTTGGTGTTTGACGCATATCCTTCTAAATCTTTCCTATCTTTGTACCTACACAAATGTCTTTCATATGTTGAAATTACACCTGCATCTACCACTTGATCTGACAGTTCATCCCACGTACAAACCATCCTGGTGAGAAGTTGCCCCTCAGGACCCTTTTAAAATCTTTCCTCTCTCACCTTAAAAATATGCCATCTAGCCCTGAACTCACTCACCCTGGGTCACCCCTCAAACTCCTATGCTCCAGTAAAACAAAAAGTCCCAGCCCATCAGCCTCTCTTGTAACTGAAGCCCTCCATTCCTGGCAAGATCCTGGTAAGTCTTTTCTGACTCTCCAATTTAATGATGTCCTTCTATAGCAGGGTGACTAGAACTGCACACTGTACTTCAAAAGTGGCCTCAACATCCTGTACAACCTCAACATGACATCCCAATTCCTAAACTCAATGGTCTGAGTAATGAAGGCAAGCATGCTAAGTGCCTTCTTAACCATCCTGTTTACCTATGATGGAACTTTCAAAAGAACTATGTACCTGAATCCCTAGGTCTTGGTGTTTAACAACACTACCC
The DNA here is from genome assembly GCF_021869965.1 of Rhincodon typus. Lineage (NCBI taxonomy): Eukaryota > Metazoa > Chordata > Chondrichthyes > Orectolobiformes > Rhincodontidae > Rhincodon > Rhincodon typus. The sequence continues at coordinate 10,115 of NW_025967808.1, read as the reverse complement.
AAGGCTCTACCAATAACTGTAGAAGCCCTGTCCTTGTTTTACCAAAATGCAAAATCTCACATTTATCCAAATTAAAACGCCAGCTGCTACTCCACAGCCCAAGACCCAGTTGATAAGATCCTGTTGTACTCTTGGATAACCTTCTTAGTCATCGACTATCCTAGTAATTTTGGTGTACGTTCCACAAACATACTAAAACATGCCTCCTAAATTCTCAGCCAAATCATTTATATAAACAAAGAACAGTGGATGCAGCACCAATCCATATAGAACACCACTGTCTGAAAAATAATCTTTCACTACCACCCTGTGTCTCCTACCATCAAGCCATGTTTGCATCCAATTGCCACGCTCTCCTTGAGCCATCCTCACCACTTGCCTTCCCACCTATTTTTGTCATCTACAAACTTGGTTATAATACATTCACTTTCCTCATCCAAGTCAGTGATACTCTAACTCAATTGCCCTGAGCAATCAGGTATGGTCATTAAAATGCTGGTATGTCCTGCAACATCCACATTCCATGAGCAAATACATTAAAAAACCCAAAAAAAATTTAGGTCGGTCGTAATAAGTTTTTAAAAAAAAAAAAATACATGCGCACAACGCTGAAAGAGGAGATTAAAATGATTTGGAAGGATTGGTCTTCCAGATGTGTGTGAAGAATTTCACTAATTAAGAACAATACTTACCCCCAAAACACCAAATCTTTCACAGAAGTCCCATCCACAAAGGAAATCAATCTCATAGTTATGATTGAGAATAACTATGGCATTCTCTTTACCATATTTGATATAATTCCTTTGGTCAGTATAAAGGGTACATTCTGTACATGACCACCATTCCAGCAACCACACCAATTCTGTAAATGTAAAAAAAAGAACAAATAGTTATGCCATTGAAGTCTTGCCCATGAAAATCAAACATAAAAAAGATAACCGATGTGGGTAAAAATGGTTCTTATTGGTCAACAGCATGTTGTCAGTATGGGAAAAAAAAAGTTTCCATTGGCCTAATTTCTAGTGTGAAGGCCAACATTTGGGTTACATGGGCAGATTTGGCAATAGAAGACAATCAAGCCTGGTGCTGGGGCTGAAAAAAATGGAATAGACAGAGGAGATCAAAATTTGACTGTAAATTTCCATACAAGTCAGAAAATCACAATCAAATTACTAATGGTCACAAGCCCAAAAACTTGATACGGATTAGAAATTTCATTTAGAGGCTACAAAATATTCTATATGGGAATATGGAACAGTGTCACATTGATCCTGTAATATGTGGTCCTCAGTTCTGGCTAACGCATGTCGCTGGGAAGGACAGGAGTCTGCTGCTTAGCCCAAACATACACTGCTGCTTTTCTTGAAGTTTTGAAAAAAGGAATAAATTCCTTCTACATTGGCAAATGTGTAATGCGTTAAAATTTGAGAGGCAATGGCCTAGTGGTATTATTGCTGGGCTGTTAATCCAGAGACCCAGATGACATTCTAAGCCCGGATTCAAATCCCACCAAGGCAGATGGAATTTGAATTCAATAAAATATCTGGAATTAAAGAATCTAAAAGATGACGATGAATCCATTGCCGATTGTCGTAAAAAATCCATCTGGTTCACTAATGTCCTTTACGGAAGGAAACTGCCATCCTTACCTGGTCAGGCCTACACGTGACTCCAGACTCTCAGCTACAGGGTTGACTCTCAACTGCCTGCTGGCCAATTAAGGATGATCAATAAATCCTGCCTAACCAGCGACACTCATACCATTAAATGAATAAAATGATTTAACCTAACTGGATGATTAATTACTCATATAGATAGAAGAAACTATAACAACATTTAAAATTGGAAAACAATCCAAGAGACTTAAATAAAAAAATATTTAATACCAAACCAAAAAGGACAGTAGGACAGTTGAGTAAAGGTTTCAATTGGAGATTCATTTTAAAGGGTGTATTTTAAAATAAATCCTTTTAATGGGAAGTTGCACAGAACAAACGGAGGTGCTACATCTGGATAGAATGGGAACAGGTTAGCAAAGCAAACAGCGCTCCCCATTTTTAAACTGATGCAGCTTAAAGGCCTCAGATTGTGTAGGTAGACAGGAGGAGACATTACATTTCAGTCACAGAGGGGGCAGAAGGCCCTCAAAAA
>NW_025967808.1:0-7864 GCF_021869965.1 Rhincodon typus | reverse complement strand
GCCAATAGTTAACTCCCAGAGTCTAGGTCTCCAAGATTTGGCAGCAGTAACAAAAAATGTTTCTAAATCAACCTGTTCACAGATGTCATTACACACCTCTGGAGCAGGTGGGATTTGAACCTAGGCCTCCTGGCTAGGGGTTGGAACACCACCACTACACCACAACAGCCGTTCTTGATAACAGTAGTAGAAGATGCTGAATAATCCTATGCAGGTGGTCAAAGTTAACGAACTTAGGTGGTCAAAAGTTAACAGATGCATCTTTAAAGTGCTAGCTCATATCCACTCTGCCATTTACCTTGCTCAGTACAATTAAACCCCACCTCATAAAAGTACTCATGTTTGACAGTCAGACCACATCAACTCACCCCACACCTTTCAACTGTGTCAGTCTCACATCCCTCACTGACAGCAGATATTCATCCATGGTAGGCACATCTGAACTGAACAATGGAACACCACTGATTTCTGCCCTCTGTTTTGCAGGACAAGGTTGCCCACTGCAGAAGTGAGCGAAGTCAAACTAGCAGGTAACAAGCACGTTGTTTTTGTCCCAAACCGGATTAAGAACACGATGCTGTGCATCATGGAGATGGTCTCAACATGGCAACACCAGATGGTATGGCTAAGAGCATTCAAGATAACAGTACATTACTAATACTGTATGAATCAACTCCCATACTATGTGACGTGATGTGATGTGCAAGTTACAGATGGCATGTTTAGACATCTCTGGTCGACCCACTCATCTTTTGATTTTCTTTTTTTTCCCCCCCCGGGACCCAATAATTTGCACCTGTCCAGCCATAGTTGTCTTAGCAGAAAGCCAGAGTGCCTCTGCACTTCACACAAAGAAATACAGGCACTTGATCGGACACTTTCAAAAACCAGCTTAAATTCTTGCACTGTGCAAACATCAGAACTGCTTAATGTTTCAGTTACATTATCCTTCATATAAATTCTGGAATGCATAGGTTCAATTTATTCAGCCCATCACTGGACAACCTCCTCAATCCAAGAACTAAACTAAACCTAGTGAACGTTTGAGATAATGCAAAGGCCACCAATTCCTTGTTTGCTATGGGGACTAAACCTACTCTCAGCAGTCCAGGTGTGGACTCACTAACACCTACACCACCGCAACAAGACTTTTATTCTTGTACTCTTCTTGCAATAATGGCCAAATCTGTCATTTTCCTTTGAATTGCACACCTGTACTGTATCTGCACGCGAACTGGAGTTTCTTGCCTTTGTACAACATACATAAATGCCATAGCTAAGTCATCATCCCCCTAACATCACCTCGCTCATCTGTTGCTGAAGCCATCATGCATGTCTTTATGACCTCTGCATTTGACTACACCAATGCTTTCTTTACTCATATTCCATATTCTATGCTTCATAAATTTGGTCAGCCAAATCTCTGCTACCAATGTCCTGACTTAGTTAAAATCCTATTCACCCATTACAGCTGTGCTCAAGGATGTACAATAATTCAAAAGTTCAGCAACATCTTGATTTTATAAAAATCAACATTTCAGTTTTCAATCCATACAAAATATTCGCACTCCGCTAATTCTGTCCTCTTGAGCTTCCCCAATTTTAATTGCATCATCACTGGCAGCTGCAACTTCAGTTAAACCCCAAGCTCTAGGATTCCTTCTCAAAAGTTTGTTTCTCTACCTCACTCGCTTCCTTTCAAACATATCTCTTTGACCAAACCTTTAGCTATTTTGTATAACCTGTGGTTTGGTGTCATAATACTTCTGGTGAAGCCATTTGGAAACATTTCAACGATGTTTATCGCTTCAGAAGGGTCATAAACATATCTGAAGATGATCAAATTAGTGGAGACAAGTGTCCATTTGATTTGAGAGTTGTGTGAAGTCTATGTCCCAGTGCAATCAACAGCAGTATTGCAAAATTTAGATTTCCACAAGTTTATACATCCTAGAAGCAAGGCACATCACACCAGTCATTTTTCTATTATGCAACAAAACACTAACAAAAAAAAGCTTCCTATCAAAAGGTCACATTTTCCTTTTTGTTGCATTAAATCTTCAATTTACTCTGATAATCAAACTTAGGCTTCCAACCTTTCAGGAATAGACTGCCTTTTGAGTCTATGAAATCAGTTTACTTTATGGCAGCTTTAGTTACAGTATACCTTCAAAACCACAACTCCATTCACAATATGAAATTTTAGAAAAACAAACAGATTGGGTTAGAAGAAAGAGGATCATAAAAAATGGCAAATTTGAGTGGAATGAGTTCCAATCAAACTTCTTCCCTCACTGACAATCTAGAAGCAGCAGCATGCTGGAATATGCTTTGGCAAATGGCATTACTGTACATCATTCACATCTTAAAAAGTTGAACGTTAGCATGCTGGTCATTACAGCCGAAACACAAACCTGGTTGTGCACGTGGTGTTTATATATACTGTTAAAAGGAGAGAAGATTTGCTTCTGCAAAAGGAGGTTTTCCTTTTCAGTGTAATAATTTCATTAACCAGAACACCCTTAGTAATTTCCACTCAGACTTTTTAAGAATAACAAAAAAAAAAAATCTATGAGCGCTGTCAAAATAGCTTAGTTACTCTATGTGCAGCCAATAATTTTACTGAACTATTTCAGGAACTTTCTATTAAGGAGTTTCTTACTGACAGTGCATGTGCATAACAAGAAACCAAAACAAACAGACTGGCTTGCCTGTCAACAAATTGTTGACAAGTTTATTGTACACTACAAAACATGCTACCACCAAAAGCAGTGTTGAGGATAGTTTGAATGAGGTGGAACCATTCTTCTTAAGGAAGGCTAAGAGGTGATCAGAGAGACTTTTAAAATCAGGAGCAGGCTGGATAGAATAGATGGGGAGAAAAACTCTTCCTGTTTGAAAATAAAGGAAGGAGGGAGAGCAAGAGGACAGATTTTTTTTTAGAAAAAGAAGTGATTTGCAAAAGAAGCAAGGGTGATTTTAAAAAAAAAAAAAAATTCAATCCTTTCAGGAAGCAGTTAAGGTACAAAATGCCTTGCCTGGATGTGTAGTGGAGCCAGGATTAATTAATTGGGGAGAAGGAGATTGGTACTAGGTAATACGCTCATTTGAAGAGCCAGTGCTGGCACAATGAGCTTCTACACTGCAAAGCTTCTGAGATTCTGTGATTAGCACACTTTCCTTGTCATTATGGCATTGATTTGTCAACAAGTTAGTTAAATAGATAAAAGCAATACGTGAAAAGCATTTAATGAAAACAACTATTCATAACACCAGCAAACAACTTTGTATATACTTCTGAAATCAGGACTTTCACCTTCTTTGTTACAGTAATTCCCACTAACCAAATCAAGACTGTTTTGAATCACTGCAAATGAAGTGACGAACAAAATCTAGAAACATGAAACATCATAACTTTAAAAGAAAAAAAAACATAAAATGCTGGGTTTGCCCAACTTTCCCTTTTAAAGCAGATGCTGATAAGAATATTTTTCATTAATTCACTGCTTAACAACTCTAAACTTTAGCAAGTGGAAGGTGTAAAATATTGATTTAGAGTCACAAGTGATCTGAAAGCAATTGAAATTACCTGAATGACTGACTGACTGTTAACTTTCAACTTTAAATTTCACCTATCAAGCCGTATTGCTCATAACTAAAAGAACTTTGTTTACCATCCAAGACCACCGGCAATAACCAACAAGCTCAGGATCCAGAAAAAAAGGTTTGTCTAGGCATTAACCTCATGTATGTCGAGGAGATTCTTCATCTATGAAACAGCAAAAAAGCAACCTATCAGCTTCTCTTTTCAAAAAAGACTCGTTAAAGAAAAAAAAAGGGATGATCTATACATACACTGAAGCCATTTCCTGTGATGGTTCTCATGGTTGGTCAAAAAAAAACAAAACAATTGTTACACAGAGATAGTAGGAACTGCCGATGCTGGAGAATCTGACATAACAAATGTGTAGAGCTGGATGAACACAGCAGGCCAAGCAGCAAAGCTGACATTTCGGGTCAAGACCCTTCTTCAGAAATGGGGCAGGGGAAGGGGATTCTGAAATAAATAGGGGGAGGGGGGGTAGAAGATGGATAAAAGGAGAAGATAGGTGGAGAGGAGACAGACAGGTCAAAGAGGCGGGGTTGGAGCCAGTAAAGGTGAATGTAGGTGGGGAGTTAGGGAAGGGATAGGTTGGTCCATGGAGGACGGACAGGTCAAGGAGGCAGGAGGAGTCTAGTAAGTAGGAGATGAGGGTGGGAGGAATGGTTAGGGAGGCGGGGACGAGCTGGGCTGGTTTTGGGATGCAGTCGGGGGAGGGGAGATTTTGAAGCTTGTGAAGTCCACATGGGAACCCTGCAGCCCAAGGGTATCAAAGTGAAATATGAGATGCTGTTCCTGCAACCTTCGGGTGGCATCATTGTGGCAATGCAGGAGGCCCAGGATGGACATGTTGTCCAAGGAGTGGGGGGGGTGGGGAGTTGAAATGGTTCGCGACTGGAGGTGTAGTTGTTTGTTGCGAACCGAGGGTAGGTGTTCCACAAGCCTCCGCTTGTTTTCCCCGTGTAGAGAAGGCCACAACGGGAACAGCGGATACCAGTATACCACATTAGCAGATGTGGTATGTTTGATGTGGAAGGTCTTCTTAGGGTCTGGGATGGGGGTGAGGGGGGAGGTGTAGCACTTGGTCTGATTGAAGGGAAAAAAAAAAAGTGCTGGGGGTGGTGGGGCTGGAGGGGAGTGTGGAGCGGACAAGGGAGTCACCGAGTGGTCCCTCCAGAAAGCAGATAAAAAGGGTGGGGAGGGAAAAACATCTTTGGCAGTGGGGTCAAATTGCAGATGGCAGGAGTGTCGGAGGATGATGCGTTGGATTCAAGGTTGGTGGGGTGATACGCGAGGACGAGGGGGATTCTGTTTTGGTTGTTATTGCCGGTAGGGGGTGGGAGGGACGAGTTGCGGGAAATGCGAGAGACATGGTCGAGGGCATTTTTCGACCACTGGAGGGGAAGTTGCGGTCCTTGAAAAACGAGGATATCTGGGATGTCCAGGATGTCCGGGAGTGGAATGCCTCATCTCGGAAGCAGATGCAGCAGAGGCGAAGGAATTGGGAATAGGCGATGGCCTTTTTGCAGGAAGGTGGGAGAGAGGAGGTGTAGTCTAGGTAGCTGTGGGAGTCAGTAGGCTTGAAATGGATATCGGTTTCCAGGTGGTTGCCAGAGATGGAGACAGAGAGGTCCAGGAAGGAGACAGAGGTATCGGAGATGGTCCAGGTGAACTTAAGGTTGGGGTGGAAGGTGTTAGTGAAGTGGATGAACTGTATGAACTGTTTGAGCTCCGTGGGACCACGAGGCGGCGCCGATACAGTCATCGTTGTAACGGAGGAAGAGGTGGGGGATAGGGGCCAGTGTAGCTTTGGAAGAGGGATTGTTCCACATATCCTACAAAGAAGCAGGCATAGCTTGGGCCCATGCAGGTACCCATGGCCACCCCCTTCGTCTGTAGGAAGTGGGAGGAATTGAAGAGAAGTTGAGGGTGAGGACGAGTTCGGCTGAGTGGATGAGGGTATCAGTGGAGGGGGACTGGTCAGGCCTGCAGGCCATCTGCATGGGGAATGCAGGTGTATAGGGACTGGACGTCTATGGTAAAGATGAGGTGTTGGGGACCAGGGAGTTGGAAGTTTTGGAGGAGGTGGAGGGCGTGGGTGGTGTCACGGACGTAGGTAGAGAGTTCCTGGACCAAGGGGGAGAAAATGGAGTCGAGATAGGTGGACATAAGTTCGGTGGGGCAGGAGTGGGCGGAGACAAAATGGGTCAACCAGGGCAGGTCAGGTTTGTGGATTTTGGGAAGGAGATAGAAACGGGCGGTGTGGGGTTGGGGAAACGATTAGAGGCTGTGGGTGGGAGGTCACCTGAAGTGATGAGGTTGTGGATGGTTTAGGAGATGCAACCGGAACAAGTGCTACACCTGCCCCTACACCTCCCCCCGCACCCCCATCCCAGGCCCTAAGAAGACCTTCCACATCAAACAGATGTTCACCTGCACATCTGCTAATGTGGTATACTGTATCCGCTGTGGCCTCCTCTACAATCGGGGAAAACCAAGCAGAGGCTTGAGGACCGCTTTGCAGAACTCCTACCCTCGGTTTGCAACAAACAGCTACAATTACACCTCCCAGTTGCGAACCATTTCAACTCCCCCTCCCACTCCTTAGACGACATGCCCATCCTGGGCCTCCTGCATTGCCACAATGATGCCACCTGGAAGCTGCAGGAACAGCATCTCATATTTTGCTTGGGAACCCAATAGCCCAAAGGTATCAATGTGGACTTTAGAAGCTTAAAATCTCCCCTCCCCCGACCGCATCCCAAAACCAGCCTAGCTTGTTCCCACCTCCCTAACCATTCCTCCCACCTCAAGCCCCACCCCGATCTCCTACCCACTAGCCTCATCCCACCTCCTTGACTTGTCCGTCCTCCCTGGACCGACCTATCCCCTCCCTAACTCCCCACCTACATTCGCCTTTACTGGCTCCAACGCCGCCTCTTTGACCTGTCTGTCTCCTCTCCACCAATCTTCTCCTTTTATCCATCTTCTATCCGCCTCCCCCTCTCTCCCTATTTATTTCAGAATCCCCTTCCCCTCCCCCCATTTCTGAAGAAGGGTCTCCACCCGAAACCTCAGCTTTCCTGCTCCTCTGATGCTGCTTGGCCTGCTGTGTTCATCCAGCTCTACATCTTGTTATCTCTGCTTTTACATACAACTTTGTTTCCCTTTCAAAGCCCTACTGATCAGTGGTTGCTGCAGCCCTCTCCCTCACAAGAGTAGTCACTTGGTTATCTGCTCTACACTCGGCCATTTCAACATTCCACACTTTCAATTGCATCACAATGAACGTCCAGCTATACTCGGAATGTGCCAGTGTATGTACATACGCACACACACACCATCCTCCAAGCTTCACATTTGCAAGGCCCCACCCCATGCATCTACATGCACCTGCACACCTTTCTCACCTAGTCTCTGACATGAGGTGAGCATGCCTGATGTGGTCATGCATTGCTTCATGCCAACTCCCCCAAAGCCAGGGTGATCCTGACTGATGACCATTCCTCCCCTATTACAACCTTCCCAGCAATGGTTTACTGTACTTGCTTCCCTGCAGAACACACTTGTCCCCATAAGCTACAACATAGATGATGGAAAGCTGATGATCTTCGACTAAGTCTATTGTAGATGATCAAGGATGATGTCAAGCAGTTCAGGACCCACTTACAGACTGGGTTGGTGATATAAAAAGCAAGAACAAGATCACTGGAAGAAGAGAACATGCCAGGGGTGGAAGCACAAATTCATGAGCAGAAAAAAAAAAAAAAAAAAATTCTTATACCATCAAGTTGCAATCCCAGAGCCATACCAGAAATCCTTGGGAAGCAGATTTACATGCTGCTGTGACACTCTGGAAACCACTGAATAGTCAGTATCCATAGTTACGATAGCAGCAGTCCGAGTTTGCAAGCCAACAACCTGGGACTTTGCTACAACATCTAAAATCCTGAAAGTTGTGGCATCAACAATTTGATGCTACACCCAGATGGGTTCCACAGTGGGCAGATTAGTCCACTCCTGCTCTATTCTGAAAGTGATGGATTTCAAAAAGCTCTGTGCAAGATGCTTTGTCAAATTGGAGCTGGATTCTTCAATGCTCCCAGACATCGAAAACAATTTTTTTGGCAAGCTTTGCAGTGCTTAAAGCATTTAGTCAAGTACATCCATCAGCTTTCTGCTGTAGCCAGTTACTGAGATCATCTGATTCCTCCGGATCAGAAATTGGGATCACAGTCATTGGCCAGCTGAGCCGGCATCTGT
>NW_025967807.1:15747-25000 GCF_021869965.1 Rhincodon typus | reverse complement strand
GATGAGAAACTGAATCCCTGGGGGAACATAAAAGATAATAACGTGAAATTGGGTTAAGAAGACATTGTAATAATTCTCTGACAACAATTAGATGAATAAAAATTGAACTTGATGAATGCAGACTGACATAGCTGGACAACGGTGGAGTGATGTTGAAGGAGGATGCCATAGTCAACTATGCAAGGTTCCAAACAGGTGGAGATGGATCAAAAGGGACAGTTGGGTGGTCTTTACTCAAGTGTCAAAGAAGTTTACAATGCTTTCATAAAAGAAGCTGGAGAGTCTGTGCTGAATTTTTTTTTTGGCTAGATTTTTGGAAGGTTTCTACAGAAAGATTTGGAAAATTTCTTCCTGTGTTTTTGGATGCCAATGTCGTGGACATGAGGTGTGTGTTGCCATTGTCCATGATGCATAACTTAAGATATTGGGTGCCCAGTGTCCAACGTGGAAGTCCTTTGAAGCAAGTGGCAAGCTGAAGTTGCAAAGTACCTGCTCTGGCTTCCATATTTAGCTTGTTCAACACATTTGGTAAGACAGGAAGCTGTATACTAATGAGGGAAGTAGTGTCAGTAATAAGGTATTTACCAAACTATAATCTCTCTTAATTGGTAACTCACCACTGCCTAGCGAGAAACTCACCTTGTCACTCAGCAAATACATAAAAGATGCAGCAAGTTGCTCCTGACATCAAAATAGGCATTGCCAGATCTCTTACAAAATGCTGCCACAGCCCTCTTCATTCAAGCCCCTTTAAGATTCGCCCTATGTTTGTACTCTGGAAACAGAAGTGAAATGCATTTTAACATAAGAGACTGAATCTTTGGCCAGGAACAGACATTAACTTAAGCTAAACCGGTAGGCCATTGATAGGCTCAGCAGGGAATAGCAGCAGTGTCTAATGTTCTTTCCCCTTCCACACACTGCCCAACAACACTCATCACTCTCCCATGCCAACTGAGGTTTATATTTTTCTGCTTATCTCCAATAATTCTTTTCGTATATTGTATCTAATTCAATATTTCATTCTAGTTTCAATGTTTTACATTAGCTGCTTCTTTGTTTCTTGTGAGTCTCTTGGTTCATGTTTACATTGCAGAAGTAATGAACAGGAGAACATTCTCATGAATAGCCCACTTACGGGAACAGAACACTGAAGATACTTAATGGCCTTCATGGAAGTGATGTCAAATATCTTCAAGCGGCAAATCTTAATTCTCAGCATTTATTGTAAAGCAGAACTCGTGTGTAATTTGAAGGAAGTCTTTTATTTCCTTACATACATCAAAATGTCAAAATAAAAGATTATGTTAAACATCTATCAGACGCTGATTACAAACCATCTAGAACATTGGAACCCCTTATGATTACATATTTGTTCTTATTTATTTTTTCAAGGGATGTGAGTGGTGCTGGAAAGGTTAGCATTTGTTCCCCAATGCTAATTAACCTTGAGCTTATTGGTTTACTACATCAGTTCAGAGGACAGTTAAGAGTAAACCACATTGCTGCAGGTCTGGAGTCACATGTGGACTAGACTATGATAGATTTCCTTCCCTCAAGGATATTAGTGAACCAGATGTTGTTTTTAGCACCATAACTGAGATCGTTTTACACTTTATTAATTGAACTGAAATTCCACCAGCTGCCATGTGCTTAGAGCATTCACCTGGACCTGCTAGGTTACTAATCCAGGGACATTAACACTGTGACACCACCTTCCTCAATGCACAGCAAGACTTTACAGAGGCATAGAAAAGATTTACCAAAATGGGATCAGAACTAAAACTTCACTTACAAGCAGAGATTTGAGAGTTTGGCATGTTCTCCATAGAGCACAAAAGGGGACATTTTATTATCATGTTCAAATTCAAGAAAGGTTTTGATCAAGTAAATGAGGAGAGGTTGCTTCCAGCAGCAGAAGAGTCAGTAATCAGGGTTCACAGACCTAAGGCAGATGACAAATGAAGCAGAGACACGATGCAGATTTTTGTTAAGCAGCAACTTGCTATGATGTAAAACAGGAATTTTATTTTCAGTTTCTCCAGCCCCCTAGGTGAGAATATTTCATGGAGTCTCCTAGTTGGCTTGTCCCATAAACATCTGCAGACTTCTCTGCAGACTGAATCGAGTAGAATATTCTTAGCTGCACAAAAACTGCATACATGGTCGATTAGAGATAGTAGGAACTGCAGATGCTGGAGAATCCGAGACAACAAGGTGCAGGGCTGGATGAACACAGCAGGCCAAGCAGCATCATAGGAGCAGGTCGATTATGTCTGTTACAAGTGATATGTTTAATGTCTAACATAGCTTGCCTATAAAGGCACTCACAGCAGCAGAAATAACATACACATAACATGTCCACAACAAACCAGTCAGTACACCCTTTACACAAAAAAAATTGCATGCAGTACGTGTCAATAGTTTTTTTGAAAGTAAGTTTCTCCTCTCTCAGCAGATGTGGTCTCATGGCAAGATCTGTCTTACCAAAGAAAATTCTATTCTGATGAGATCATCTTTCAGTTGTCCAAATACATAGTGTTCAACTGGATATATCAATGTGGTCACATACCATCATAACCTAACCATCAACTTCATGTTAGGATCCTGGATGAGTCCCATTAACCTTTCATTTTTAAAGTAGACAAGGTGTGAGATCCAGGGGGCTTATTAAAACAATAAAGCCACAGATTGTACTATTTTCAACAAACAACACTATTTTGTTATGCAAGTTAGAGCAGTAATACAATCGACAATAAATGTACAATTCATCTGGTCATTCGTTGCCTGGAGCTTTTGTCTTGATCACTCAAGGGCCATGATCATTCTTAGGAATTTGTCTGCTAAAAATGAAAAGGAGGCTGTCAGAGGGCATTGCTGCTGGAGGGAAGCTGGGGAACTCAATAATTGGGGTTAGAGGCAACATGCTGGGATGCAAAAGGGGATTGTAATTGTGAAACAGGACAACTTAATATATAAAAGGGAGATAAAGCATTTAAGAAAAAGTGACATTGCAGGAGGGGTTATCATCAACAGTCAGCAGGACACTGGCTTTCATGGGGGTTGGGCCAGCGGTGCACTATTAGATTCTGCAAGTTTATTTAATGCGCCTGGGACTGGGGCTAAAGATGAAGACTTAGATAGATGGGTTGGGTGGGGATTTGGGGAAGTTCAAAGCCTATGGGGTTGATTGGAAAGGCTACTAGGAATGGAATGTGTACATTTGGAGTTCTTTACAGGTAAGAGACTGAGACTCACTGTGTGAGGACCGATTGCTATTTCCTTTCATCATGCTGTAAATGACAAGTGTATAATGGAGAGCAAAATGATTGTGACCATACCCAGAGTGGGTGGGTAAGGGTTTCATTCTGTGAGGGAGGGGGGGTTTAAATTCTGAGCGATGGGAAGCTATTCAAAGGCAACAGCATTACACAAGCTTCAACACACGAAAGCTTGCAAACACTACACGCTTTGTGAACCTTAGCCATTAACCTCCTGCCTGGCCCTAAGTAGTCTTGACCCATACCATATAGCATCTAGAATCAATGCCTATGATGCACTGGCAATGTTTTGACAAGGATCAGCCTTTCCAGTTGGCAAAGTAGCAATCATCTTCCAATTCCCACAGCCTGCACACTGGTCAATAAAACATCATGTGACATGAAGAATGGCTATGCTCTCGATCTTTAATGTTGTAGTTGCAGATAATCAGAATTAACACACATAACTGAAGAGAAGTGAATGTATATTTTCAAAAATGGGGACATATTTACAACAAATTATCACCTGTGTCACCTATGTGCTCTCAGAAAGTCTTTCTCTCTTTCATTCCATCCAATGTCTCAGTGCAGTACCAAGTTCAATGGCTGGGGTTGAGAGAGCCTGGCCTATAGTGGAACTTGTGGCCTGGGAGCTTTGTTCAGGTGACTCCAGGGGTGGATGCAGCTACAGGGCTCAGAAAGGCCAAGTGTGTTCTTATCAGAAGAAAGTGCACTCTCCTCAGCCTGACCTACCTTTGGGCTGAGGGTGGCAGGCAGGGTGGAAGTAGAAGTCCTGCCACCTCTGGGGTATCCTCACAGGAGATTTATAGAGACCTGTCTGTGGTACCTCATCTAACTGAGTGCCCACTGGTACCTCCCTTTCTCCTTGCAAGGAAGGGGCATCTGGAGTGAGCTCAAGTTCAGTGTCCCTCTGTCACTTGATTCTGAAATTGAGCACCAGTGTTTAGACCAATGGAGCATAAGTCTGTGCGCATATTTAGCAGACTCTAACTCTGCTGTACTTGACAGTCCACAGCAGCTGCCAATCTTCCAAGGAGGCAGCCAGTTGATTGCACACTTAAGTCAGTCGGGTCCCAATGCTGTTGCTGCAATCATAGAATCTGTGTCAGGTTGCCCAGTGTCCCAGAAAAACCTGTCTGCTATTTCTACATCTGCTTGTATATGTCAATGGAGTCAGGAATTGCTGACACTATAGGGTCCTCTCCCTATAAGTTGAGCAGGTGCCTGGTCTTCAGCAGTCCTTCAAGTGGTTGCAACCTGGAGTGCTTCTTCCTCAGACATAGGAGATGTAGCACTCATGTGATCACCAGCAGGTTCTCCTGACTCTAATCTACCTGCCAAGGTATCAATATCTGAGTTGCTGGGGGATGCAAGAGGCAGCCTTGCCATATCCTCTGAGGCATCTCCGCTCTCTGCACAGAGTTGGAGGAGGGGATGTCTTATGGCGCAGCTTCATACCTGCATGAGGCAAAAGTGAGAATGCATCACAAAGAAGTGGTAGACATTGTGGTATGTTAAAGATACATTTACACTTGGTGTTATGGGACAGTAGCATAGCAAAAGACAATGCTTTGTCTTTCGTTTAATGAGACATAAATGTTTTGTGTCTTCACTGGACCAGTCACAGTCTTTGCTGGTGAGGGCCAAATTCGCCGCTTCGTAAGGGGTGGGCAGCCAAATGTTGAGCACCACTCAACAACCTATTCTGGCTCTTTCATCCCTATTATGGGCTATTTTCTCCTGAAAACAGAGAAAAAGGAGTGATTAAGTGAGATTAAAGTGGCCAGTACAGCTGTTAGTGCTGGTGCAGGTGGGGAAGAAGTGGTGAGGTGTCACAAGTAAGCATGCAGCACAGAGGCCCTGCAGGACCAGAAGTTGGGGCGTTGAATATAGCCAGTGAGGGAAAATGTTACATGCAATAGTGAGATCATACAGCATGAGCCTTGGTGGGCTTCTACAGAGGCACAGTGAGTGTGAGGTAGCAGAGAAAAGATGGTGGAACTTATCCTTGTGGCCCAGAGAAGTTAATTGACCATCTTGTGGTGCTGCTGCATGTTTCACCAGACTGTAGGGACTGCATAGACCCAGGTGGCAACCTCAGACCTGAGGTTGGTAGGATCTGATGTTGTGACATCCTCTACTGGTCCTGGGGGAGCAGCACAGCCCTCCACTGTACTACCCCATTCACGAGGACATCCCTGTCTGCAAAGTGAGCCGCCAATTTCCCCTTGTCCACCATGTCCAGGTAAATGTCTCAAACTGTACAGGGCAACTCTAGGCATGCAATGGTTGATAAGATGCACAAAGGTCGTTTAAGTATGGTGTGGTGCCAAGGATATTGGAATATTTTATATATTCTGGAGCAGGTGGGACTTGAACTCAGGCCTTCCAGTCCAGGGATCTTGGAATAGATATTTTTAATCAAACTGTGCAGAGATGTTACGATACATCGTTGGAGCAGGTGAGACTTAAACATTAAGGCTGCATTCGACCAAGCCTGGCATCAAGGAGCCTTAGCAAAACTTGAATCAATGGGTATCAAGGGCAAACTCTCCACTGTATGGACTCATATCTGACACATAGGAAGATGGTTGTGGTTGTTCAAGGTCAGTCACCTGAGCACCAGGACATCCCTGCAGGAGTTATTCGGGGTAGTGTTCTATGCCCAACCATCTTTGGCTGCTTCAACAAAGACCTTCTGTCCATCATAAGGTCAGAAGTGGGATGTTTACGGATGATTGCACAACGTTCAGTACTATTCACGACTCCCCATATAATGAAGCAGTCCATGCTTTCACACTGTAGGGATTCTATGATTCTATGTTCAAATGTAACAAGATCTGGACAATATCCAGGCTTGGGCTGACATGTGTAAGTAGCATTTGCACCACACAAATACCAGGCAATGACATTCCCCAACAATAGATGATCACATCACCACGCTTTGACATGCAATGTTGTCATCGCTGAATACCTCACTGTCAACATCCTGGGGGTAACCATTGACCAGAAACCCAACTGGGCTCATCACATAAACACAGTGGCTACAAAAGCAGGTCTTAGGCCAGGAATACTACAGCAAGTAACTCACCTCCTGACTTCCTAAAGCCTGTCCACCATCTACAAGACATATGTCAGGAGTGTGATACAATGTTCCGCAATTGATTGGATGCGTGTAGCTCCAATAACACTCAAGAAGCTTGGCACTATCCAGGACGAAGTGGCTCGCTTGAGTGGCACCACATCCACAAGCATCCACTTCCTCTACCAGAGACACTCAGCAGCAGTGTGCACTATCCACAAGATGCACTTCAGAAATTCACCAAATACCCTTAGACAGCACCTTCCAAACACACAACCACTTCTATCTAAAAAGACAAGGATAGCAGATATATTAGAACACCATAACCTGCAAATTGCCCTCCAGGCCACTCACCAGCCTGACTTGGAAATATATCGCCATTCTTTCACTGTTACAGGGTCAAAATCCTGGACTTACCTTTCCAATGGCATGGTGGGTCAACCCACAGCAGACGGCTGCAGCGTTTCAAGAAGGCAGCTCACCACCACCTTCTCAAATGTTACTAGAGATGGGCAATAAATGCTGGCTAGCCAGCAACACCCATGACCCACGAGTGAACAAAAATTAGTATTCTTCAAATGATGATTAACTACTACGGAGATTCTGTACATGTCAATGGTTTTCTAGGGAGTAAGTGTCACTTTTTTCAGCATACGTGCTCTCATGGTGGAATCCTTGTTCCAATGACAATTCTCTCTCTTATCATATTATCTTTCATTTGCCCAAATGCAAAACAGTCAGCTAGATGTCCTGGTGCAGCCACACACTGATAAAAAAATTCCACCCCTCACCCCATTTTCTGAGCTCTGGTTTTGAACATGTATCATATGTAATGTAACATGTTATATTACATTAATACATGTATGAGTAATAAGCGTGGGATTCATAATTGGGTCTTCAAGGACTCCTAAATTTCACAAGACTGGCTTTTCTACTCCACTGTGATGCCTAGAGTGCAATACAACTTGTAGCACTTTTTCGTTGATAGTAGGAACTGCAGATGCTGGAGAATCTGAGATAACGAGGTGTAGAGCTGGATGAACACAGCAGGCCAAGCAGCATCAAAGGAGCCGGAAGCTGACGTTTCAGGCCTAGACCCTTCTTCAGAAAAAGGAGGGTCTAGACCCAAAACGTCAGCCTTCCTGCTCCTCTGATGCTGCTTGGCCCGCTGTGTTCATCCAGCTCTACACCTTGTTATCTCAGCACTTTTTCCTTGCCGTTTCCTATTTGTTCAATTATTTTTAAACTGTAACAATTTCATTGTTCTGCCACTGAGACTGAAATAATCTCCAATTCATTCTCAAATCTCCCTTCATCTCTAAAGTAATGTAAACATAATAAATAAAGCACATAATGGAATATTCAAAGCCATATTGACTCACTGAGCCATGTTCTGCACAAAGTTTGTAAGCAGAACTTTTAGTTGGTCGTTGCTATTCCTTACGGTGGTTGGGTTTCATTTTGCTTTCAAAATCTATTCAGTTTCAGTTGCACATTCCTGACACGTTCCTAACACCATATTCTATATTGTGGATAAAATGGCTTCCACCAAAACCGCATCAGAGGTTGCACAATTATGACAAGCCATAGTATACAGCAGACAGTAGGGCACAAAGGCTCCTCTCCAAACAGATTACTTTATTGTTGAGAACAAAAGAAAGCCCTAATGGCTCTGTGTTGCTGTGACCTAGCAACAATCACTGAAGCTTAACGGTGATTCAAAAGCAACTGGACACGGTCACTCAAAATTACAAGATCTGGACCATATCCAGGCTTGGGCTGACATGTGTAAGTAGCATTTGCACCACATAATGGGGATATGGGCACCCATTAAAAACTGGGAGCAACTGTAGATCGCCTTTTAGAAGGATCCATAACTCCATGGGGAATGCAACATATGATAACTAGTAAAGGGGAATGCTCTTTGTAGTTTTAAGTATAAGTTGCCAACAAGTAGAAAATAATGTCTAGTCAAGTCTGGTCTTAGGCACTTAGTACAGGTTTTAAAACGTGAAATCCTGATGTACCATTTTTTCAGCTGTTAACTGAGAGTTCCTATTTAAAAAAAAGTGGTCTTTCTGCTTGTACCATTACCCTAGGGCAAGTGCAAGAACCAGGGAGCAGCTTTTCAATGTCTTGCATCCATGCTCCTACTCTTTCTTAAACATCACTGCAAGTCCTGCGATAGGGTCCCTGTAAACAGAGATCCTTCATTGCTGCATTCGCCACCCTAGACTATCCTCCGTCCCTGACTGACTAGGGGATCCAGAAATGAGCTGATAGTTGCATGCTCTAAGAAAACGCATAAAAAGCCTTGCAAATTGAGGAGCTGAGTCCCCAACAGTGAAATGGTCCTCCGATTGCAGCAGTGACTAAAGTGGTAAGATTCCAGCCATTAATTCTGCTTCTCCACAGATGCACTCAAGCTGGCTGAGTATTTCCAATATTTTCCTGTTTAATTACAGTTTCAACTGATATCTGCCAGCAATTCTTGTAAGATGTGAGCAAGTAAAATCAGAATTTTGCAAAATTGTGTAAAATTGAGAAAAGCGGAAATTAAATATGAAGCATATTCTATAAGGAAATGTGATCATTTCAAGTTCCATATCACAGATAATTAGCATCAACGTTTAAGAAAACAGATATTACACATGTATGCTGATTGTTAATTAAATAAGCAGCCTGCTCAAATGCATTTGTCCATCCTGAAGCTCGTAGGAGAAACTTTGAAACATCCATTTTGAAGTTGGTGCTTATAACTAATTTAGGTCAGAAGCCACTAATTACAATTTTGCAACATTATCATGCACTATTTCAGATCAGAGGTATAGATAGAGTAGACATTTATTCATTCATTGGATGAGGGCATCACTGGCTAGTCATCATTTAT